>NW_019942610.1:238679-240327 GCF_002910315.2 Salvelinus sp. IW2-2015 | reverse complement strand
CTCTCTCTCTCTCTCTCCATCCCTTTTTTTCTGTTTTCTTTGCCGTACACTTATCATCAGGGTGCAAAAGTTCATGTTTAGTAGCCAATTATCATAATTGTTTTGAGATACAATTTGTTTTATTTTCTTGAGTTAAGGACACAATAACGTCTAATTATAACTTGTAATTATATTGGTATTACGGTGTCTGAGCTGACTCCATGTTTATTCTATCATGTAGAATAGGTAGAGGAGAGAATTCTCATCAAGACACTAGCTTCTCCATCTTACATAAAACCTTTATCTGTTCATTCAGTCTGAGACCTAAGTCTATTCACCTCAATCCAATCTTTCATCAGGCACAACAAGCATAGCTACGTCTCAAAGCTTTCTGCTTTCTTTTGTCATGATCCCATTTGTGGTAGTTCATGGTTGCTTCAGTCAAGACAGTTACAATGCAGGGTGGCAAGGAGATGGAGAGTGTCAAGCCCTGACCTTAGTTCCTTTGTTATGTCTCTATTTTGGTTTGGTTGGGGCGTGAGTTGGGGTGGGCATTCTATGTTTTTTTCCCTATGTTTTCTTTTCTATGTGTTTGGCCTGGTATGGTTCCCAATCAGAGGCAGCTGTCTATCGTTGTCTCTGATTGAYAACCATACTTAGGTAGCTTTTTCCCACCTGGTGTTTGTGGGTAGTTGTTTCCTGTTTTGTGTTGTTTCACCTTTCAGGACTGTTTCGATTTTCGTTTCTTACATTCACTTTGTTATTTTGTATTTTCGTGTTCAGTTATAATAAATTAACATGGACACTAACCACGCTGCGTTTTGGTCCGATCTTTCCTGTTCCTCAGATGAAGAAGATCGTTACAGAACTACCCACCACCAACGGACCAAGCAGCGTGGTAAGGAGGAGCAGAGGGTTCAGGACTCCTGGACTTGGGAGGAGATATTGGACGGTAAGGGACCCTGGATACAGGCTGGGGAATATCGCCGCCCGAAAGCAGAACTGGAGGTGGCGAAAGCGGAGAGGCGGCGATATGAGGTAAGGCAGCGCAGCAGGCATGAGAGGCAGCCCCAAAACAATTTAGGGGGGCCACACGGGGAGATTGGCGGAGTCAGGCGATAGACCTGAGCCAACTCCCCGTGCTTACCGGAAGCAGCATAGTACTGGTCAGGCACCGTGTTATGCGGTGAAGCGCACGGTGTCGCCAGTGCGCGCTCATAGCCCGGAGCGCTATAGGCCAGCCCCCCACAAGTGCCATGCGAGAGTAGGCATTCAGCCAGGGCGGATTGTGCCAGCCCAGCATGTTTGGTCTCCGGTGCGCCGTTTCGGCCCAGGGTATCCTGCGCCGGCTCTGCGTACTGTTTCTCCGGGGCGCTGGGAGGGAGCTGTTTGTCCTATGCCTGCGCTCCGCCCGTGCCGGGTGAAAATGGGCATTGAGCCTAATGGAGAGGTGCGAACGTTAAGCACCAGATCTCCAATGCTCCCCCACAGCCCGGTTCGACCTGTGCCTGCACTCTAGAGGGGCCGGGCTAAAGTGGGCATTCAGCCTGGAAGAGTGGTGCCAAGGTTGCGCTCCAGTGCTCCCCCACAGCCCGGTCTATCCGGTGCCTCCTCTACGCACCAGATCCCCAGTGCTCCCCCACAGCCCGGTCTATCCGGTGCCTCCTCT
>NW_019942610.1:229861-236612 GCF_002910315.2 Salvelinus sp. IW2-2015 | reverse complement strand
GGATGGTTTAGCGGGAGGGGTGTCAATACTTAGTGGTCATGTAGGTGTAAAATGTGTGTGTGTGTGTGTGTGTGGTGTGGTGTGTGTGTGTGGTGTGTGTGTGTGTGTGTGGTGGTGCGTGTGTAGTGTGTGTTGTGTGTGTGTGTGTGTGTGTGTGTGGTGTTTGTGTGGTGTGGTGTGATGGTGTGTTTGTTGTGGTGTGTGTGGTTCATGGGCAGTATTTGGAGGACTAGGCAGGCAGGCTTGGGTTAGCAGATCATTCTGATACAACACAGCTCTCTCTGTAAACACTATGCAGGGTCAGCTAGGTTCAGAATGACGGACAGCTTTTCAGGCTTATTTGTGGTAGTCGTTTGTCGTAGTTGGGGAGAGGGGGGGATCTCATTCCAAAATCATGGGCATTAATATGGATTTGGTCCACGCTTTGCTGCTATAACAGCCTCCACTCTCTGGGGAAGGCTTTCCATTAGATGTTGGTACATTGCTGCAGAGACTTTCTTCAATTCAGCCACAAGAGCATTAGTGAGGTTGGGCACTGATGTTGGGCGATTGGGCCTGGCTCGCAGTCGGCGTTCCAATTCATCCCAAAGATGTTTGATGGGTTTGAGGTCAGGGCTCTGTGCAGACCAGTCAACTTCTTCTACACCGATCTCGACAAACCTTTCTATATGGACCTCACTTTGTGCATGGGGGCATTGTCATGCTGAAACAGGAAAGGGACTTCCCCAAAGTTGGAAGTCATTGTATGCCGTAGCGTAAGATTACCCTTCACTGGAACTAAGGGGCCTAGCCCAAACCATGAAAAAACAGACTGAGACCATTATTCCTCCTCCACCAAACTTTACAGTTGCCACTATGCATTCGGGCAGGTAGCGTTCTCCTGGCATCCGCCAAACCCACATTCATCCGAACAAAAAGTTAAAATTTTTGCATTTATTGTGGAGTAATTACAATGCCATTAAACTGTGTAACTGTTTTCAGGTCCCCATGGGCCTCATTGGTTTCTTTCCTCTCCGGCAACTGAGTTAGGAAGGATGCCTGTATCTTGTAGTGATTGGGTATATTGATACACCATCCAAAGTGTAATTAATAACTTCACCATGCTCAAAGGAATATTCAATATCTACTTTAAAAAAAAAAATCATCCATCTACAAATAGGTGACCATCTTTGCGAGGATTTGGAAAACCTCCCTGGTCTTTGTGGTTGAATCTGGGTTTGAAATTCACTGCTCGACTGAGGGACCTAACAGATAATGTATTACAATGTGTTACATTTCCGGCGCCGACCGAGATGGCCGCCTCGCTTCGCGTTCCTAGGAAAATATGCAGTATTTTGTTTTTTTATGTGTTATTCCTTACATTGGTACCCCATTGGGTAAATATTCGTTTCATTACATCATCCACTCGGAGAATCCTGACTATAAGAGCAACGTTACAACTCCCATCGTCTACAACTCCTAGAACTATGACTATTCCCGAAGCGGAATCCATTGCTTTTTGTCCTATCACCAAATACAATGGATCTATCCCGGCGTACCCTAAGCGACGCGCGCGTTAAAAAGGTGCAAACGAACTGTCTCCTGGTCAGGATGCTCTCGGAGACGGCACATCGCGCAGTATCCACCTCCCTAGCATATTTACTCGCCAATGTCACAGCTTCTCTTCTCGAGCCTATAGGTCTGAGATGTAGATCCGAGCCACTAAAAACATCTCAGACGAACATTCAGCGATTGTAACGTTCTCTGCTTCACAGGAAACATGCTCACCTCAAGAGACGGCATAACGGAGTTGCGTGCCAGCGTCAGCTGTTTCCTTCACGCATTCGACGATCGACAGAACACAACATCTTTTTTGTAGGAAGCAGGCGTGTGTTCCTATGATTAATGAACGTTGGGTTGTACCATGATCATTGTAACAACATACTAGGAACTCAAGTCAGCGTTTTACCGTGTCAGAATTTTTCCGCCACAATAAATTTCGATCCGCGATAGCTACCAAGGAAGGCGCTGTCGAGATATAATCACGAGCCGCAAGAGACCCCCCTCAAGCGACACATCATGGCCCTTTGAATAACTAACCTTTAGCGCTTCGGTTGCAATACGTTAAAACCACACACCCTGAGGCGTGCATCATCGAGCGGGGATTGAACAAGCTTGTGAATCGGAAAACAAAACGCCCTAATCTTAGCGAGTCAGTTAACGAGTGTACCGTAGGTGCGTGATACAAACCTCTGAGCAAGGTGGGTAGACAACTGCCGCGACGATAGAAGGCCCTCCCCTCGCCCTCGGGCGGAAAAAGCGACCTTACGACCGCCATGGGTGCTCTCCGGATGGCGTCCACAAACAGAAAACTAAAACAACTCAGCTTCGCCCTCGCGCAGGGCTGGGCACACGCAGGGCGCATACCAACGGACCACGTGCAAGAATGTCGGCAGCACGGGCGAGGGAGGATGTCCGCATCGGCCGCGCCATACAAACCAACGTCATGGGCCGAAACGCGGATCGCGGACAGCTTGATGCATGAGAAACTAAATGCGAGCATATATCGAACTCGGTAGCGACACAATCCGTAGCTTAAGCGAAGAGTTCATAATCTCTGGAGGTAAAACTGGGTCCACTTAACCCTGCACATACAAACGAAGGCAAATGGCAGCAGGCGCGATGTTTGTATACCTTCGCCACTGACTGCTCACTGATACCCCAATATGCTGGCCAAGCGCACGTGCATTGTCGCTAATAGTGTGTTTTGTGCGTAGAAACATTTTGTCAGAAACTACAGTAAATTTAAATCACCTTGTGTGGAGAGACATTTCGTGTTTGATACTGCTGTGATATAGTGCAAGATGATGACACGAGACATGAAACGTCCGACGAGTCTCGATAACGTTAAGTAATACTCTAATTATGTTTAATGTTCCCTATGACATTATCTATCGACATACCGCACAAACTAAGACCCAAGTCATAGTGTATCATGGCTGTTGCTACAGTCATACACTCTGTTGTTGCACTAATATATTAAAACAAGAAACCATCCAAGCTCTCACTTCTAACATTTGCTACCATTAGTGTCTTAATCTCTTCTAGAAGTGTTTTCTACTTATGATATGATCTTTTACAATTTTATCCACACTTCTGCCTGTCACTTGTATACGACGGCCCGCTACCAAACCTGCGGGCTCTCCTCACTGCAGCCCGATGGGAAAAACATTTAAAACGTGTAACCCTCGCAAGGCTAGGCCCAGCAACGCATTACCCAGCGCGTCTCTAGACTGCGGCAGACCAGCTGGTGTGTGTTTAAACGAATAATCAATCAATCCTATAATCCCAGATCTGCTGATTCCGGCACAGCTTTCAATGAGGGCCACCATGTCCTGCTCTTCCCAAAGAAAGCTAAGTAACTGAGCTAAACGACGTACCGCCCCGTCTTAGGCGACTCACTCCGTCATCCATGAAGTGCTTGATGAGACTAGTCCAAGACATATCACCTCCACCCACCTGACCACCTAGACCCACTTCGCGCTACCACAATAGCGTTCCACAGACGACGCATCACCAACCACACTTGCACACTGCCCTAACACCATCTGACAAAGAGGAATAACCTAGGTGAGAATGCCTGTTCATTCACTACAAGCCTCACATTTAAACCATAGTACCACTCCAAACTCGGTCTTCAATAGCTTCCAGACCTGAGTCCTCGACCCGCCCTGTGCAACTGGTCCTGTGCTTCGTGACAGGCCGCCCCCAGGTGGTGAGGTAGGTAAACCAAATCCCGCTGATCCTTCAACACTGGGAGCCCCACAGGTGTGCGTTTGAAGCCCTTCCTGTAACTCCCTGTCACCCACGACTGCGTGCCATGCACGCCTCAACTCAGATTACATCAAGTTGCGGACGAGCACTGTACAGATTAGCTTGATTGATTGAGAACAGAGGCTCCGGCATGCCGAGGGAAAGTGGAGGAAACTCGCCTCCCGCGGAACCTGGCATCTTTCACTCCCTTCCCTCGTCTACATTTCGTCCTCTTCTGTCTCTGCTGCTAAAGCCCTTCTACCACTCTAAATTCAAGCAATCTGCTCTAACCTAGGAAAGCTCTGTTGCCACCTTTCCTCCCTCCTGAACCTCGCTCCCCCTCCCCCCCACACCCTCCCCCCCCCCCGTCCCTCTCTGCGGAGCTTCTCAACCATTTTGAAAAGGAAGGTCGACGACATGCCGAATCTTCGTTTGCTAAGTCAAAACGACACCGTTGGTTCTGCTCACACTGCCCTACCCTGTCTGCTTTGACCTCTTTCCCCCTCTCTCTCCAGATGAATCTCGCGCTTTGATCGGCCGGACCCCCACAACCTGCCCGCTTGACCCTATCCCTCCTCTCTTCTCCAGCCATTTCCGAGACCTTCCCACCTTACCTCACTCGCTCATCAACTCATCCCTTGACCGGCTGGGCTACGTCCCTATCCGCCTCAAAGAGCGAGAAGTTGCACCCCTTCTGAAAAACCTACACTTCACCCCTCTATGCACAATACAGACCAGTATCCCTTCTTTCTTCTTCATCTCCAAAACTCTTGAACGTGCCGTCCTTGCCAGCTCTCGCTCTATCTCTCAGAATGAACCTTCTTGATCCAAATCATTCAGTTTCAAAACAGTCATTCAACTGGACTCTCCTCTGTGTCACGGACGGCGTCGCACTGTAAACTAACCTCTCTCCTCTGCTCTCATCCTTCTAAGCACTATCGGCTGCCTTGATTACTGTGCCATCAGACCTCCTCTCCACCCTCTCGAGTTGGGCACTCCTGGCCCGCGACCCACGTCTTGGATTGGTCTATCCTACAGGTCGCTCTACCAGGTGGCGTGGGAATGCTTGTCTCCGCACCACCACGTCTCTCACACTGGTATCCCAGGCTCTCTTCTGCCCTTCTGTTCTCGCTATACCACCACGTCCACTTGGCTCTGTTTCTACCCCACATGTCACTCCTTCAATTCTATGCAACGAACACAATTAATCTTCTTCCTTTCCCCCTCTGATAACCAAAGGTACGCGAATTCGCATCTCTGCAGAACTGCCAGAATATCAGGTGGAGAATCGGTCACCACCTCATGCTGAACCTCGGCAAGACGGACTACTATTCTCCCGGGAAGGACTGCCCGTTCCATGATCTCGCCCATACGGTTGACAACTCCATTGCCTCCCCAGGAGACGCTAAGAACCTCGTGATCCTTGTGAACAACACCTGTCTTTCTCAACCAACAATCAATGGCGGTGCCCGTTCCTGTGGTTCATGCTCTACAAATTCGCAGGAGTACGAACCTCGCCTCACACAGGAAGTGGCGCAAGTCTAATCAGCACTTGTCATCTCCCGTCTGATTACGGCAACTCCTGTTGGCTGGGTCCGCCCTGTGATTAAACCCCTCACAACTCATCCCAGAACGCCGAAGCCCGTCTAGGTCAACTTCCCAAGTTCTACTCACGTCACCCCGCTCCTCGCCTCTCTCCACTGGCTTCCAGTTGAGCCCGCATCCGCTACAAGACCATGGTTGCTTGCCTAGGAGCGTGAGAGGAACGGACTCCGTACCTTCAGGCTCTGAATCAGGCCCTACACCCAAACAAGGGCACTGCGTTCATCCCACCTCTGGCCTGCTCGCCTTCCCACTCTGAGGAAATACAGCTCCCGCTCAGCCCAGTCAAAACTGTTCGCTCTCTGGGCACCCCAAGTGGTGGAACAACTCCCCACACGCCCAGGTCAGGCGGAATCAATCACCACCTTCCGGAGACACCTGAACCCCAGCCTTCTTAAGGAATACCTAGGATAGGTAACCCCCCCTTAGAGATGTGCACTATTGTAAAGACTGGTCGTTCCACTGGACATCATAAGGTGAATGCACCAACTTGAAGTCGCTCTGGATAAGAGCGTCTGCTAAAATGACTTAAATGTAAATGTAAATGACTTACCAACAATGACGAGACGGCCTACAAGGGAGGAGATGAGGCCCTCGGAGTTGGTGTCAGGAAAATAACCTCACACTCAACGTCAACAAAACAATGGAGATGTATTGTGGACTTCAGGAAAACACAGAGGGAGCACCCCCCTATCCACATCGACAGGACAGTAGTGGAGAAGGTGGAAAGTTTTAGTTCCTCGGTATGTACACATCACGGACAAACTGAATTTGGTCCACCCACACAGACAGCATTGTGAAGAAGGGCACAGCGCCTCTTCAACCTCAGGAGGCTGAAGAAATTCGGCTTGTCACCAAAAGCACTCACAAACTTCTACAGAGCACAATCGAGAGCATCCTGTCGGCCTGTATCACCGCCTGGTACGGCAACTGCTCCGCCCACAACCGTAAGGCTCTCCAGAGGGTAGTGAGGTCTGCACAACGCATCACTGGGGCAAACTACCTGCCTCCAGGACACCGTCACCACCGAGTGTCACAGGAATCTCCATAAAACGATCTCAAGGACAACAACCACCCAACCCACTGCTGTTCACCCCGCTATCATCCAGAAGGCGAGGTCAGTACAGGTGCATCAAAGCAGACTGAAAAACAGCTTCTTAATCTCAAGACCATCAGACTGTTAAACAGCCACCACTAACATTAAGTGCCGCGTCCAACATACTGATCAACTCCAGCCACTTTAATAAGTGGAATTGATGTGGAAATTATGTAAAAATGTACCACTAGCACTTTAAACATGTGCACTTAATTAATGTTGACATACCTACATTACTCATCTTGCATATGTATATACTGC
>NW_019942610.1:224861-227361 GCF_002910315.2 Salvelinus sp. IW2-2015 | reverse complement strand
ACGGCGACCAGCGACAACACAGGACAGATAGCAGACAGAACGCTCAGTGTGAGGACAAAGTGTCTGAAGTGGCTTCCAGTGTGTCTGGAGAGCCTTCTGGAGTAGCTTCTCCTGCTGGCATGCTACCCAGCCTGATCTCACTTGTCACTCTCTTTACTCTCACTCTTTCTCTGCCTCTCACTCTCCTCTCTCTTCTTGCTCTAGCTCACAGCTGTCTCTCTCTTAACAAAAAGCCCCTATGAGGGTGCCTTCTCTCCTCTCACCACTCTTTTTTCTTTCTCTCTCTCCTCCACCCGGAAACGAAGCGGAAAATCCAAGCAGGTCCTGGTGGGAGAGGGGTGTGTCTCCGGTAGAGAGAGCAGAGCACACACACACACACAGACACGCTCCTCCCAGCGCCTCCCTCCACCAACTTCATCAGGTATTCATTAGTCAAAAAACATGCACGGCAGCCAGCTGGCAGGTTTGCCCACATACACATCACAAGGAGAAGGAGCAACAGGGAGGAGGGGAGGGAGGGATAGGGAGTGACTGTGGAGATAGAAAACGGAGAAGGGAAGGTGACATACTGTGAAGTGAGAGAATGAGAAGGAGATAAGGAAGGAAGGAAGGAGGAAGGAAGGAAGGAAGGAAGAAGGAAGGAATGGATATGGAAGGAAGGATAGTGAAGGAAGGAAGGAGAGATGTGAGGGATAAGGGAGCAATTAGGAGATTAGAGAAGATTTATTGAGAAAGAGCCATTGAAATGATAGTTGTGACACAAACAGCACACGCACCACATCACACACACACACACACACACACACAACACACACACCACCCACACACAACACACAGCACACACACACAGCAAACACCACAACACCACACACACACCACACACACACAGCAACACACACAACAGCACAGTGAAAGTAAGTACTGTGACCATTCAAACGATATGCAGAGTAAAGCTTTTCACTAACAATATGAAATGCAACACAGGAGACAAAAGATGCGATCCCTCCCATACACAACTACACCACCTCCATAACAGCCCACCCAGATAACAGCACCTTACATCACACTCCATAACAAGCTTAACCCGGCCCTCCCATACACACCTACACTACAGCCTCCTAAACCAGCCCACCCATAACACACCTAACACAACACCTCCATAACCAAGCTACCGGCCCTCCCATACACACCTACGACACACCTCCGTAACACCCACCCATACACACCTACACACACCTCATAACCAAGACTACCGGCCCTCCCATACACACCTACACACACACTCCATAACCCAGCCCCCCATACACACCTACAACAACCTCCATAACCAAGCTAACCGGCCCTCCATACACACACCTCCATAACCAAGCTACCGGCCCTCCCATACACACACCTCCCGATAACCAAGCTACCGGCCCTCCCATACACACACTCATCCACTAATACCTACACATAACCAAGCTACCGGCCCTCCATACACACCTACACACACCTCCATAACCAAGCTACCGGCCCTCGCCATACACACCTACAGACACCCTCCATAACCAGCCCGCCCTATCACCACTACACACACTCATCCACACAACACACCTGCACACCTATAACCGTAACGCCTGAAATAGCACCTAACCCGCTACCGCCCTCCCCATACATCACACTAACACAAACCGTCCATAGAACCAAGCTACCGGCCTCCATACACACCTACAACACACCTCCATAATCCAAGCTCCGCCACCCATTACACACCACACTGCTCCAATAACGCACGGCCACCCATACACACGCACCAACCTCCATAACCAAGCTAACCGGCCACCCATACACAACCTACACACACCTCCATAACAATCTACGGTCAATCCAAGACAAGCCGTAACCAGCCGGCCCTCCCCAGTACAACACCTACACACACCTCCATAACGCGAAGCTAACGGCCTCCGAAACAAAACCTAACACACCTACAAACCCATACCAAGCTACCGGCCTCCATACACACGCTAACACACACCTCCGATAACCAAGCTACCGCGCCTCCATACACTACACACACCTTCCAAATCCAAGCTAACCGGCCCTCCATACACACCTAACACAACGACTCCATAACCAAGCTACCGGCCTCATACATACCCCGATCACCTCCATGAGACCAAGCTAACCCGGCCTCCCAAACACAACACATAACTCCATAACCAAGCTACCGCCCCTCCATACAACACCTACTCACACCTCCATAACCAAGCTACCGGCCGTCCCATACACACCTCAACAACACCTCCAAACGCGCCCCCATACACACCTACACAACCTCATAACACAAGTGCCACCGGCCCTCCATATACACACATCCTACAGCAACGGTAACCCTCACATAACCCATCCAGCTCGCCCATCCACTACACCCACCATACAAGCCAACACATCCACTCAAAACCAGCTATCCGGCCCCCATACAACCTACCAACACCTCCATAACCAAGCTACCGGCCCTCCC
>NW_019942610.1:215785-220155 GCF_002910315.2 Salvelinus sp. IW2-2015 | reverse complement strand
CCCCTCCCAACACACTACAGCACACCTCAGAACAACTACCGGCCCTCCATACACACACTCACACTCCATAACCAAGCTACCGGCCCTCCCCTACATACACCTCCATAACCAAGCTACCGCCCTCCCATACACACACTACCATAACATCACCCTCCATAACACCAAGCTACCGGCCCTCCATACACACCTACACACACCTCCATAACCAAAGCTACCGGCCCTCCCATACACACCTACTCACATCTCCATAACCAAGCTACCGGCCCTCCCATACACACCTACACATACCTCCATAACCAAGCTACCGGCCCTCCCATACACACCTACTCACATCTCCATAACCAAGCTACCGGCCCTCACAAACACACAGGTAAAATGTCATGAACCCATACCAGTAAAAAAATAAAAATGAATGAACCCATATCAATTACTACAGCTACTACTACTGCAGAGAGAAACCACTGTGCCAAGCTCAGTGCACCGTCCCTCCTCCCCACTAGAGGGTAGAGGGCCATCTCCCTCCTCCTCACAGAAAGCAGAACTACACTACAAGCAGTCGCTGTTGTGTTAGTTGACCTAAATAAAGTTGATTTCCAAACAAATATGAGATGTTCTCTTCTGCAGTGAGGAGAGGAGATGAGTGTTATAGTAGGAAGCACGGACACACAGTGCTAATGCGTCCCAGTAGACATGCCAGACCCACATAGGCCTAAACACATCGCTGCTTCCTGTGTGTGTTGTGGGGTTGACTTCTTTGCTTACTGTCTCTCTCCCTGGGGAGTAGGTAGATGTTAACCCTAACCACTGACTTAGGGTCAGTTTTGAGTTTAACTCCCCTAATTGTTCAGGTTAGTATTGGGGTTGGGCGAACTGTTCTTAGAATTGCCTAAGGTCACCTTCTGCATCAAGCCTCTCATGGTTACATGGTTACCTCATACACTACCAAATCAGAGCCCATGTTATCGGTGGGCTCTTACTGTAACACTGTTCATTCTGACATCTCTATTTGTAGTAGGTAAAAGGGTGACATGGCAGAGTACTTGTTTACAAGTCAGTCAATTAGGATTAGGATAGTGGCCCTCTGTCTTTGTGGGTCAATCTGTTTTAGATCTATGGTCAACAGAGCTACAGTGGTGGCTGATCTAGTAAAATGTGTTTTCAGATCTACGGTCAACTCAGCTCACAATAACAGCTCCTGCATGGTGAGGAAGACTTGTCTGTTACCGTAGCAGCAAATTAGCCACGCTCTGTAATTCAATTAGTTAGTGTGTTGTTTATTTAGAAGCGAGTGCAGTCAACTGAAACTCACTGAGAGGGAGAGGAGGAGAGGGGTAGCAGAGCAATAGTCGACCATACTGAAACTCACTGAGAGGGAGAGGAGGAGAGGGGTAGCAGAACAATAGTCAACCATACTGAAACTCACTGAGAGGGAGAGGAGGAGAGGGGTAGCAGAACAAATAGTGAACGCATGACTGAACTCACTGAGAGGGGAGAAGAGGAGAGGGGTAGCAGACACAATAGTTGAACGCAATACTGAAAACTCCACTGAGAGGGACGAGGAGGAGAGGGGTAGCAGAGCAATAGTCACCAAATACTTGAACCTCACTGAGAGGGAGAGGAAGGAGAAGGGTAGCAGAACATAGTTCCAACCCATACTTGAAACTCACTGAGAAGGGAGAGGAGGAGAGGGGTAGCAGAACAATAGTGAACCATGAGGCATCAAAGCCGAAACTGCACACTATTAAGAAATGCTATAAATGGAAGGAAGGTAGCATAGAAACTACCAAAAAACTATTGGCAAACAACAAATCCAATCCCTCCTAGGAATTTTGAACAATATTTATGACCTATAAGCTAACATATAAAATTCTTATAGAAAACATAACAAAGCTAACAACAATGAGAAATGGTTTGATGAAGATTAGATCAAATCTAAGAAAGAAATTGAGAAAACATTCCAACCAAAAACACCTAGACTCAGAAAACCACGGTGAAACACTAAAACAATAAAGAAATACACTAAGAAAAACGAAGAAACAGCACATCAGAAAACAGATCAATGTGATTAAAGAATCCATAGAATCAAATCACTTCTGTGAAAATTTTAACACACTAAACAAAAACAACACGAAGAGCTACCTATCCAAAATAGAGATGTATAGATAAACCACTTTTCCAACCTTTTCGGCCATATAACAAAGAACCAATAACAAAAACATATACATGATAATTTACTAAACTTAGAATCAGCTATTAAAGACTACCAGAACCCACTGGATTCTCCAATTACATTGGATGAGCTACAGTACAAAATATATACCCTCCAACCCTAAAAGGCTTGTTGTGTTGACAGCTGCTAAACTCTAAGACCACCTAAAAGGAAGCGATTCCCAAACCTTCCATAACAAAGCCATCACCTACAGAGAGATGAACCTGGAGAAGAGTCCCCTAAGCAAGCTGGTCCTGGGGCTCTGTTCACAAACACAAACACTAACAAACCCCACAGAGCCCCTGGACAGCAACACATTTAGGCCCAATCAAATCAAGAGAATGCAAAAAGATAACTATTTGACACACTGGAAAGAATCAACCATAAAACAGAGCAAATTGGAATGCCTTCTTCCTTCCTCATGTTTTCATTTCTTTCTTCCTTTCTCAACTGTTTCCTCTCTTCTTCTCTTTCTCATTGGTAAGCAGGAGAGGAGAGCATTGTCAGTAGCAAGTCACCAAGGTGACAGCTGAAAGGTTCTATATACATACACTGCAGCCTGTACATATCAGAGAGAACCCACACACTCCTCACAATCACACACTGCAGCCTAGCTACAGCCACTCAGAAGGAATAGTCTCTCTGCTTCTATCTTTCTTTCTTCCTCCCTCTCTCCATCTTTACATCTCTCTCTCTCTCTCTCTCCATCTGTATCTCTCTCTCCCATCTTTTCATAATGCTCCAGAGAAACCATTCCAAAGCACTTGAAACACCGGTCTCAACATCTATCTGACCCCAATAAACAGAATGAACTATGAGTCAACCGATCTGACGGAGAAATCATGGAAATAACATTCCCGGCCTCAGCAGAATCTTTACTTTGATGTGGGTGTTTGTTCTAATGTGTTTGTGTGTGTGTGTGGGTGGGAAGCAGTACAGACATAAACACTTCCTTATCAACATGCAAACTGCATACTACTGGCCTGGGTTGTAGACATAAACCCAGTGGGTTGTTAAGCTGAAATAAATCTCTCAGTCCTTCAGTCTTGTCCTCATCACGAACCCTCCTGTTAGCCTGTGTACTCTCTGTGTACTATGACACTATCCTCCTCCTGCTCCCATTCACCAACTCTCTAATCCACTACAACCTACTACTCACACACAGAGAGAGAGAGGGAGTGTGTTTGTGTGTGTGTGTGTGTATGTGTGTCTGGGATTAGAAAGGGAGAGGAATGGACGGGCAAAGCATTGCTAAATCCCTCTATTGCTCTAGTTGCTCTAATAATCCCTAATAGCCCTTGGAAAAGTACACCAATACACAAAAACAAACACAAACGAAACACAGAAACACAAACCCACAATCACAACAACACACACACACACACACAAAACACAACAACACACACAACACACACAACACACACACACCACACACCACACACACACACACACACAAAACACAACCACACCACACACACACCACCACACAACACAACACAACACACACACACAACACATTCACAGACCATTCAAGGACACATTCATACAGAACAATCCACTGATATCCCAACAACAAACAATGACAAAATCATACAAACCAACTAAAAAAGGATTTTTTTTTTTGCAGAGAGAGAAAGAGAGAGAGAGAGAGGAGAGAGAGGAGAAGAGAGGAGAGAGAAACAAGAGAGAAGAGAAAAGAAGAAGGAGAGGAGACAGAGAGAGAGGAGAGAAAGAAAGAGAGAGAGAGGAGAGAAGAGAGAGAGAGAGAGAGAGAGAAGGAGAAAGAGAAGGAGAGGAGGCGAGAGAGAGAGAAGAGAGAGAGAAGAGAAGAGAGAAAGAGAAAGAGAGAGGAGAGAAGAGAAGAGAAGAAGGAAAGAGAGATTGATAGAGAGCGAGAGAGTGAGTGAGTGAGTGAAGTGAGAGAGAGAGAGAGAAGAGAGACAAGAGAGAAGAACAGAGAGAAGAGAGAGAAGGAGGAGCGAGAGAGAGAAGAAGAGAAGGGAGAGAAGAGAAGAGAGAGAAGAGATGAGCAGAAGAAGCGAGAAAAAGAGAGAGAAGCGAGAAGGGCCCTAGAGAAATCAAATTCACTTCAATACAAACGTTACAACATGTTGTTTGGCACTGTTACAGTTAGAAGTGACCACCATCAATCCCAGGAAAC
>NW_019942610.1:199081-215760 GCF_002910315.2 Salvelinus sp. IW2-2015 | reverse complement strand
AGAGAGAGAGCGAGAGAGGCTAGAGAAATCAAATTCACTTCAATACAACGTTACAACATGTTGTTGACACTGTTACAGTTAGAGTGACACCATCATCCCAGGAACCCTAGACCCACTCCAATTCACATACCGCCCCAACAGATCCACGCAATCTCAATCGCACTCCACACTGCCCTTTCCCACCTGGACAAAAGGAACACCTATGTGAGCTACTCGCTGTTTATTATCTATGCATAGTCACTTTACCCCTACCTACATGTATAAATTACCTCGACTAACCTCTACCCCCGCACATTGACTCGGTACCGGTATCCCCTGTATACAGCCTCGTTATTGTTATTTTTTTTGTGCTACATATTTTTTATTTACTTTAGTAAATATTTTCTTAACTCTATTTCTTGAACAGCATTGTTGGTTAAGGGCTTGTAACTAAGTATTACACGTTAAGGTCTACACCTGTTCGGCGCATGTGACTATTACATCTGATTTGATTCGATTTTCTGTGTTCCATAGTTCCTTTCAACCTGCCAGGCATTTTGCTCACAGACGGACCACTAATTAAGCAGACAGGACTTCCATGTGACAGAATCTAACAAAGGATAAGTGTGTTTGGTTGTGTGTGTGATAGCGTGTATGTGCGTGCTTACCCGTATGTGTGTGTGAGTGTGCATGCGTGTATGTACTCTAATAACAAGATGGATGACCTCTGATCATGGATTTGCTACCAAGGGGATACTTAAACTGCAATATTCTCTGCTTTTCTGGAACATGGCTCTCTGACAAGATACCACCCATGGCTATCCAACTTGATGGATTCTCCATTCACTGTGTGGATAGGACAGTGGAGTCGGGAAATCAAGGGGGAGGGGTTTGCCTCTTCATCAACAACAACTGGCGCGCTGACTGGAGCACGGTGGAAGTGTCGACCCATTGTTCACCCATCTTGGAATACCTGATGGTAAAATGACGACCATTCTGCCTCCCGAGGGAGTTTTCAGCTGTTATTGTGACTGTTGTATACATTCCACCTCAGGACAAGAACAATAACAAGCTGACACTTAACGAACTATACGAGGCTATAACCAAGCAGGAAAACATCCAGTGGCTGCTTTTCTGGTTGCCGGCGATTTTAATTCCACGTCACTAGAACATGATGCCCTACTTCCATCAACACGTCTCCCTCGCCACTAGGGATGATATAGTCCTGGACCACTGGAATTCTATCCACAAGCAAGCATACAAGGCCCTCCCTCGTCCGCCATTAGGCAAATCAGGTCATGATTCCGTACTCCTGCTTCCTGTTTACAAGCAGAAGCTCAAACAGGAATTGCCCGTGACTCGCTCCGTGGAGAAATGGTCACCAGAATCAGAGATTATTCTACAGGACTGCTTTACTAGCGCTGATTGGAATATGTTTCGGGACTCAGACGATAACATCAATAAGATAACCACCTCCGTCAGTGGCTTCATTACGAAATGCAAGGTTCGCTGCTTCCCCAATCAGAAGCCCTGGATTAACACTGAGGTTGGCGCTAACCTAAAGGATAGGGCTACCGCACACAGGGCTATCGCAGACAACCCTGAGGCTACGCTGAGGACAGGAACAACTACAATAAGTCCCACTACGACCTCCGCAGAGTCATCAAATGAGCAAAAGGATAATATGTGACCCGATTCAGGAAACTAGGCATATGTCGCAAGTTATGACTTCACAGGAGAGCCGCATGAACGTACATTTAAAAAAAATTATAATCAAAATGCTTTTCTTGGCAGAAATGCCTTTTCGAACATGTGAACTCTCATGTGCCTTAATAACAAACTTGTATGCCATCTGTAAATACGAATATAATTGTTAAATTACGAGCCTTGTTGGTTAAGCCACAGAAAAAGAGGGCAAACTTCCCACTAGCCATGATTGGCTGAGATAATGAGTGGGCTGGACATGCTGAGAGAGGAGTTCGGATTGGTCTGCCATATTGAAGGCGTTTGTCTATTTGAACTCCTCAGTATGTGTTGGTAATCCTGTCGAATGCGGCTTTAAAAAAAATGTATTATGTAGTGGAGCTGCATAAGTGTTTCTCTCCACTTTCTAGAGGATCAAGTTTTGAAATCAGTGGAATTAGAGTATGATAGCTAAAGAGATGGAGAAAACACCTGTCTCCGGGTTACATCTTCAAACTAAGGGCAACCGTGGTATGGCATTCCTGACAGGGAGACGCATCCATGATGCATGTTGATGTATACAGGTAAGATAGACTAGCGTTAGCTAGCTACAGTTTCCGATATTACACGTTTCTAATTTTGACAGAAAGTGGTTTCATTTCAAGCTAAAGTGTACTGTTAGCTAGCTATCTAACGTTAGCTGGCTGGATCCCTAGCTATTATTTGTTTCCTGGAGCCGTTTGCTTTTCTAGTTAGAGCCTAATGTTAGCTAACGTTAGCTAACATTGGACCTGGTTGGTTAGCTCCCAGCACTGTGGCATTGTTGCCACTTTGTTCATTGTTGTTTAACTAGCTAACGTTATCTGACTGGCTTGTTAGCTAATGTTACGTGACGTGTGTGATCTTAAACATTGTTTACCTAGCTAGGTACATTGTTTACCTAGCTAGCTAGCTATATGTCTTAAGCTAAAGTGTACTGTTAGCTAGCTAGCTAACGTTAGCTGGCTGGCTCCCTAGTGGACGTTATTATTCGTTTCCCAGAGCTGTTTGCTTTTCTAGTTAGAGTCTAATGTTAGGCAGTGTTGGCACTTTGTTCATTGTTGTTTAACTAGCTAACGTTAGCTGGCTGGCTCGTTAGCTAACGTTATGTGATGTGTGTACAACATCCGTTGAATATGGCCGGTGTCAGTAAATGTCTGCAGAAAAAGCGTAATGAAATTGTTGCCAGCAGAGCTGGTTAGGCTGTTTTCATGTTATCCAGAGGTAAACAAATCATCGGCCAGAGTGTGCGCTCATAGAGCGAAACAAGATGGGTGGGCCTAAAGCTTAAGAGGGTGTGAACGATGCTGAATGGGTGTAGACAAAGAAGAGCTCCTCACTAAATACCAACATTTTCAAAGCAGAATGACTTTCCCATTGTTCCTCAGATGCAGTGTATGATACACCATTTTGTAGCTCTTTACTTTTATCCAATGTAAAAAACACAATTTCACATGTTGCTACATAAGACCGAATCCAAGTGGTGAGTCACATATAAGAATAAGGTGGAATCATACTACACAGGCTCCGATGCCCGGGGGCCACAGTCCATTGGCAGGGGCCACAGTCCATTACGGATTACAAAGGAAGACCCAGCCATGATCAGCCTAACAATGCCTCTCTAACAGACAAACTCAATGCATTTTATTTCTATTTTTTGATTTAACCTTTATTTAACTAGGCAAGTCAGTTAAGAACAAATTCTTATTTACAATGATGGCCTACCCCGGCCAAAACCTTTATGCATGCCTTGACATTAACAACATTGTGCCGGGTGTGAGCGCCGACACCGAGCCTAGACCCACTCCAATTTGAATACCGCCCCAACAGATCCATAGATGACGTAATCTCAATTGCACTCCACACTGCCCTTATCCACCTAGATAAGAGGAATACCTATGTAAGAATGCTGTTCATTGACTACAGCTCAGCGTTCAACACCATTGTCCCTCCAAGCTCATCACCAAGCTTAGGACCCTGGGACTGAACATCTCCCTCTGCAACTGGATCCTGGACTTCCTGACGGGCCACCCCCAGGTGGGAGGGTAGGCAACATCACGCTGACCCTCAATACGGGGGCCCCACAGGGGTGTGTGCTTAGTCCCCTCCTGTACTCCCTGTTCACCCATGACCGCGTGGCAATGCACGACTCTAACACTATCATCACGTTTGCTGACGACATGGCGGTGGAAGGTCTGATCTTCAGCGGCGATGAGACAGCTTACAGGGAGGAGGTCAGTGACCTGGCAGTGTGGGACCGGAACAACAAACTCTCCCTCAACATCAGACCAAGGAGCTGATTGTGGACATCGACGGGGCTGCAGTGGAGCGGGTAAAGTGCTTCAAGTTCCTCTGTGTCCAAATCACTAAGAACTGAAAATGATCCACACACAAGCGCACATGTCCCTCAGGATGTTGAAAAGGTTTGGCATGAGCCCTGAAATCCTCAAAAAGTTCTACAGCTGTACCATTGAGAGCATCTTGACTGGCTTCATCACTGCTTGCTATGGCAATAGCACCGCCCTCGATCGCATGGCGCTACAGAGGGTGGTGCGGTCAGCCCAGTACATCACTGGGACCGAGCTCCCTGATAGGAAGGCCCGGAAAATCGTTAAAGACTCCATAGACTGTTCTCTCTGCTTCCGCACGGCAAGCAGTACCGGTGACACCAATAGGCTCCTAAACAGCTTCTATCCCCATGCCACAAGACTGCTAAATAGCTAACTAAATAGCTAACTAAATAGCTATGCACACTCACAGGGCCCTAAACACTTACGGACTGACACTCCAACACACAAACAAACACTCACTCCATCTCCATTTGCTCACACACACATAATATGCGCATACATTTATACTGACTCTACACACCCGCTGACATATAATCATCACATACGCTGCTGCTACTCTGTTTATTACATATCCTGATGCCTTGTCACCTTAATCCTATACACATCTACCTCTATCAATCCAGTATCCTGCACATTGTAAATATGATACTGGAACTGACTCTGTATATAGTATGCTTACTTACTTTATCGTGTTCTTCTCATTTCTTATATCTCATTTTTGTTCTACCTTGTTATTTTTAGTACTACATTGTTATTGATTACTGCATTGTTGGGGTTAGAGCTGCAAGAAAGGCCTTTCACTGTACTTGTGCACGTGACATTAAACTTGAAACTTGATAGTGTATGTGTGTGCTCACCCGTATGTGTGAGGCGAAGTGATTCAGCAGGCCTAGCTCTGTCATGTAAAGGTCAACAGGCCCTTAAGGTCACTCTGTCGAAATATGAATATATGAATAAAAGGTCCTACTTAGTTTACATGTAAACATCACAACCTTGTAAAGCAGCTAGACTGTTGTTATTATTATGGTCTGTGTCCCAAATGGCACCCTGCTCCCTATAGTGTTCTGATTTTCACCAGGGCCCATAGGGTGCATTAGTGAATATAGTGCCGTTTGGGACATACCCATGACTTTTTGTTCTTAGGACTGAATCGGGTCGTCAAATTAGCTCAGAAGTTTACGCTTGTTAGCAACTCTGCATCAGTGAACTAGGCTCGCGTGACGAGTACTTTGCCCAAGATCTGAGTTCTAGGTGAAAAACATGAACAAGGTGAAATAAATTCTAATGACTATTTATAATATGAACGTGGTCATATAAACTGATCAAACAACAACCTTCCATCCAGGTGTGTGTTTTATGTAACATGGGCAACAAAAGCAAAACGTGTCTCAAAATTGGGGCACACACACATACACACACTCGCTCTCTCTTCACTCGCACACAGGGCCACGCTTTCTGGTTTGGTGTTGGACAACAAGGTGTTGGACAACAAGGCGTCCACACGCACGCACAAACACACACTGTCTGGCCAATCATCATGTACATCATGTTCTGTACAGGTGATTGTGCCTGTTATTTTGCTGCTACAGTATAATGGACAGAAAAGTGGGTCTATTCAACATGGTAATGTTTCCATTGTGAACGGAACTATTGAACTAGTGCATCCAATGTGCTCTCCGTATAACACAGCATCTTGTTGTGTAATGTAAGTCTTTTGTAAGGCCTAATCACCCCCATACTGCACACTGTTAACTACTGCTTCACATGGTACCAATCCACTGCCCTCCTTCTAGACACAAACATATTGTCTCGAGGCACGGCGGCCATTTTAAAGGGCAGTAATGATTTATTTGTGACAGATCAAACGTTTAGACAGACCTCAGCTAATAAACAAGCAGTGTGCACTGTGGGTGACGCACGCACGCACACGCACGCACGCACACACACACACACACACACACACCACACACACACACACAACACACACACCACACCACACACCACACACACACACACAACACACACACACACACACACACCACACACACACACACCACACACACACACACACACACACACACACACACACACACACCAACACACCCTGCCCCCCCCTCTACCCTGGACGACAGCTCTATAAACCGACCGTCATCTGATAGCATGGAACCAGAGGACCTGTCCCAGGGAGAGGGAGAGAGCAGCCTACACACAATGACGTGCAGTCCACACACACACACAACACACCACACACACACACACCACCACACACACAACACACACAACACACACACCACACACACACACACACAACACACACACACACACACACACACCACCACAACACACACACACACACACACATTGTGCTACTCTACGAAAAACACACAAGCACATACTCACTAACCAACACAAACACCTTTAAAAAACAGGGCCTGCACAGACCCATGGGGTACAGAGTCTAGGAAAGTCAGGGAGAGAAATCGCACATTCAGAGAACTGAACAGTAAGAACCATACATTTACTTAACACAACTAGCCTGCAGTTGTAATTTACAGGCCATTTAACTATTTAACTATGTAGCAGAATGATGATGACATCTTGTTAGAATGTTATCAGATGTGGATATGAATGAACACTATGGAGATGCAGCATCACTACATTAGTTACCGAGGTCCCTTTGAGCCAGATGACGTTGTCAAGGTAGGTGTCAGGTCCTCTAAGGTGACGTAGGTGTCATCCGGTCCCCTCAACATATGTATCCATCCCAGTTACCCAGTCACTTTCCTGAGTAATCTCGTGAGCCTTCTTTGAAATCTCCTGCTAGCTATCTTAGAATGTATTAATGGTTGTTAAGAGAGACAATTTCCATAGTAACCATCCTAGCATAGAGTGGGATGATGAGAGTACACTCCAGATAGAAGTTGCCCTTCCCGAAACCATAGCTTAAAGGTCCAATGCAGACATTTTTATCTAAATATCAAATCCTTACTAGGTAACAATTAAGTACCTTACTGTGATTATTTTCAATTAAAAACATTTAAAAATGAATAGAAAAAAAGCTTCTTAGCAAAGAGCAATTTCTCAAGCAAGAATTTTTCTAGGACTGTCTGGGAGGGGTTTGAGTGGAGAGGGGGAAACTGAACGAGCTGTTATTGACAAAGAGGTTTGGAACTCTCTTTCTTATTGCTCTTTTAACTCATTTCCCATCCTGGTGATGTCACCAGGCAGGCCAAAACTCCATCCCACCAAAACAGGCTGACATTTCAGGTGGTCTTTTCAAACAGCTCTTACACTAAAAGGGCATTAACATCATTTTCAAAATGTCACATTATTTTAATCCATCCTCATAGTGTGGATATACTATATATGTACAGTACCAGTCAAACGTTTGGACACACCTACTCATTCAAGGGTTTTTCTTTATTTTTACTATTTTCTACATTTTTACTATTTTCTACATTGCAGAATAACAGTGAAGACATCAAAACTATGAAATAACACATATGGAATCATGTAGTAACCAAAAAAGTGTTAAACACTTTTTAAAAAAAATTATATTTTAGATTCTTCAAAATAGACACAGGGTTGTCTGCGATATCCTTTGAAGGATGTCAAATATAAAATATATTTTGATTTGTTTAACACTTTTTTGGTTACTATAGGACAATGACCCAACACACCTCCAGGCTGTGTAAGGGCTATTTGACCAAGAAGGAGAGTGATGGAGTGCTGCATCAGATGACCTGGCCTCCACAATTTTATATTTTATATATAGATAGTGTTGATGTCTTCATTAGAAAATAATAAAAACCCTTGAATGAGTGTCCAAACATTTGACTGGTACTGTATATATAAAACACAGGAAAATCACACTGTTGACTGCACTGAGCCTTTAACCATTAGGAAGACAAACCCAACACTGACCTTAAATCAGTTTCAAGGAACAACTTCATACTACTCTGAGAAAGTACATTCCACCTCCATAGCCTGAGATCTCACAGCATTAACCCACCCTCCTCTCCCCTGCAAAATGATAAAATAGAGATAGGCAGCCTTTGAAATATTCAACTCTAACCTGGCACTGGCCTCTATGTATTTCAGGAAAAGTCTCTTCACTCCTGTCTGAACGCACAGCTTTTAGAGAGGGAAAGAGGGATGGTATGAGAGAGGGATGGAGGGATGTCACGTAAGAGAGAGTGGCAGGAAAAACAATGACTTTTCCTTCCCAAAACACGCTAAATAGAAAGATAAGTGAGTGTTAGAATAAAGCCCCAAACTAGTTCTGAGACTTTGATATGCTGAGGCTATTTGTCAACCAATCAGATCCAAGGTTTGTGGAGTTTCAGAAAAGTCACATGGGTGAGATACTGTAGTTCTGCAAGAACGTGTGTGGTATGTGTGTGTATGTGTGTGGTATGTGTGTGAGAGTGAAAGAGAGGTAGCGAGAGAGATGAGAGTGTGTGTGTATGTGTGAATGAATGTGTATACGTGTTTCTGTCTGTTTGTGTAAATATGATTTTGTGCAGATTTGAAGCCATTATATCAGCGGTTGCCAAACTAGGGTCGCGACTGGCTGACATGAAAATGGGGAATTTTTTCAATCCTGGTAAAAAAAATATATATAATAACAATTATATTATAATATCATCTTTGTCTCTCAAAAACATTGTAATGTGGTTAACCTTAAAAATCTTATTGAAAATTATTAAAATATAAAAGTAAAAATTAAACTAGAGAGCACCCTTGGATTGTGGGAAAAGGCCGCACTTGACTGTTGCACTTGAATCATTCCCACGGTGAATGGTTAGGCCTGCTACGCTATCAAACCACACACTATTGCCGAGACTTTGACATTACCGGGCGCAAAACAATGTGTGGGGAGGCTCACATCAATACCTCTGTTAGATAACACTGTGAAACTAAGAATTGATGCTATAACTAGCAATCAAGGGAAAACTGACTGAACGACCCAAAAACACCCCATCGTATGCTCTCCAAATGGATGTTAGCTGAGAGGGCCGAGATGCCCATGCATAGACTTTTGTTCGCTACTTGTCGGGGGATGCTACTCACAAGCACAAATCATTCTGTCTCACGATTCCCCATCATGAAACAGCACAGGGGATGTTCACTGTGCTGTGTGGCTTTATTGACGAAAAACAGATTCCATGGGATCGAATAGTGGGATTTTGCACAGATGGGGCTCCATCTATCACGGGACGGCGGGCAGGCCTCTGCACTCTAGTTATGAATGGCATATGCATGCATTGTATTATACACCCACTGAGCTATAATGGATACACCGAAAGCAACTGGTGCCAAAAGAGCTGGGAGCAAAACTCAGAGATACGCAGCAGGTAACTTCAAATGTAAACTATATACATTGCGCACACCTGTTAAAAAAACTATGTGGGATCAGAGCAGGACAATGTTCTATTTCACAGTGAGGCCTGGTGGTTATCGAGGGGGAGTGTTGGAAAGATTTTGTGTATTGAGAGAGGAACTGTTGTCATTCGCAATTGATGTAAAAAACAGACTCTGTTGACTTTGAAAATAAAATGTGTCTCCTTGCCTATGTAACATACATATTTAGGAAACTGAGAGAACTGAACGCAAGCATGCAGGGGAAATACAACAACAATTATACAGATGAGTGACCGGATCATCAAAACGCATGGTCACTATGGAGGAGTTTTTGTTCCTGACTCAAAGGGAATACCCTGCCATCTCCCTCCAAGCATTACAACTCATGGTACACTGATTCAGTGCTCTCGTCTGCATTAAAAACAAATATCGGTCCAGGTTGGATGTGAAAGAAGAGATGAGGTCGACCACGCCCCCTGACTTTGAGAAGCTCTGACAGGACATGCATCAAGCCACACCCATCTCATTAGTGGAGGTGAGATAAGAGAAATGATGCCAGACTAATTTGCAGTTGACTGTCATAGCCTCACATTAAAAATGCATGATGGGGAGTTGAGAATACAATCAGAAATACTGTTAGAAAGTTTTGCAATTGACTGCCATAGCACCATTTGGCTGTTAATTACATCTTTTTTTTCACATGGTTGGGGTCGTGAGAATTTTCAGATATTAAAATGGCGTCGCAGGCCAAAAAAGTTTGGGAACCTCTGCATTACATGGTTCTGATTAGAACAGCACTGCTGCAGCGGCAGTACTGTGGAGAGAAACACACAGATGAGATGAGAGGGAAATGAGAAAGATAGGAGAGAGGGAGAGGAGGAGATGAGAGGGAGAGGAGATGAGAGGAGAAGAGCAATAGGGAGAGGAGGATATGAGAGGAGAGAGAGAGGAGGGGAGATGAGGAGATGAGAGGAATAGAGCGATAGGTAGAGGAGCATATGAGAGGAGAGAGAGAGAGGAGAGAGAGGGGAGATGAGGAGATGAGAGGAGAGGGAGAGGAGATGAGAGGAGAAGATCGATAGGGAGAGGAGCATATGAGAGGAGAAAGAGAGGAGAGAGAGAGGGAGAGGAAGAGATGAAGAGGAGAGGAGAAGAGAGGAGAGAGGGAGAAGAGGAGATGAGAAGAGGAGAGAGAGAGAGAGGAAGAGGAGGAGATGAGAGATAGGGAGAGGAGGATATGAGAGGAGAAGAGAGGACAGTGAAGTTAGCTAGCTTTAATACAATGACTGGTCTGTCTCAACCATAGCATAACGAGAGTGAGGGTGCGTGTGTGTTTGTGTGTTTACGATGCAGAACCTGACCCTAGTAAGTATAACAGCTCTCATATGCAGCTGTCCCATGGAACAGGCATGACTCTCACATGTACAAACCTAACCCGTTAACCTGTTCCCCCCACACACAAGACCCCAAATCCACCACACTATCAGCCTGTAACCCAACACTATCTCCAGCATGCCACTGTGCTGTGACTCTGCAGATAATCCACTGCCTTTACTATCACCAGAGCAATAAGTGACCAGACAGGGTTAGTTAAAACCTTTTCTCAATAGGGGGTGCTGTTTACACCTTGAAGATTTTCTTTTCCCAGATTAAACTGCCTCGTACTCAATTCTTGCTCTTACAATATGCATATTATTATTACTATTGGATAGAAAACACTCTCTAGTTTCTAAAACCGTTTGAATTTTTTCTCTGAGTGAAACAGAACTCATTCTACAGCACACTTCCTGTCAAGAAGTGAGATTTCTGAAATTGAGGGCTCTGTTCCAGGGTCGGTTTATAAATTCCCTTATAAGCTATGGGGCTACATGCACTGCATACGCCTTCCCCTAGATGTCAGTAAGCGGTGAGACTTTTAATGGAGCGGATAGCACCATCTGGGGGAGTATAAAACCTCTTGGAACGGAAGTACCGACCTTTTCGACGAGGCGCCTGACGCATGAGCGAGACCGGCATGGCGTCTTCAAAAGCTTTTGGTTTAGCAGTTCTATATCTCCGGCTCTGATTTAATTTGTTTTTTGTCTTAAAAACTTCATACGGTAGTTAATTTAAACCGACTTATAGCAGTTTATAGCAGTTTAGCGATTTCTGGATTTCTTTGTCAGGCGTTATCACGAGTTGGGCACCTCTCCGGTACATCGGCGTTAGCAGCTAATTTCTACAGGAGTAGAGGACATCTTTCAACCAAAAGACGATTTTCTGGACAAAGGACCACTTGCCCAAGATTCTGATGGAAGATCATCCAAAAGTAAGAGCTATTTATTGATGTTAATTCGTATGTCTGTGGAAAGATGTAAAATTATTAGTCCGCCATTGATTTAGGCATGGTCTCGCTGTAACGCACGCTGAATGTCGAGTAACGTTAATTTTAAAAATCTAACACAGCGGTTGCATTAAGAACTAATGTGTCTTTCATTTGCTGTCCAACCTGTATTTTTTAGTCAAAGTTTACGATTAGTTATCGATTAGATAGGTGCCTCTCCAAGATGGCGCCGCCCAGATTGCCTGAAATGTTGCTACTAATCACATTGTATAACCACGATTTGTGCTGCTAAATATGCACAATTTCGAACAAAAACCTATATGCATTGTGTAATATGATGTTACAGGACTGTCCTCTGATGAAGTATATCAAGGTTAGTCAAAAATTATATATCTTTTGTTGGTTGTTACGATCGCTAACCTTGCTACTGGTAAACGGCTTGTGTTTCCGGCTATTTGTGTAAGCTAATATAATGCTAAATTGTGTTTTCGCTGTAAAACACTTAAAAAATCTGAAATATTGGCAGGATTCACAAGATGTTATCTTTCATTTGCTGTACGCTGTGTATTTTTCAGAAATGTTTTATGATGAGTATTCGGTATTTGACGTTGGTCTCTGTAATTATTCTGGCTGCTTCGGCACTATTTCAGATTGCAGCTGCAATATAGAACTGTGATTTATACCTGAAATATGCAAATTTTTCTAAAAAAACAATAGCTATACAATAAATATGTTATCAGACTGTCATCTGATGAAGTTGTTTCTTGGTTAGTGGCTATATATATCTTTATTTGGTCGAAATTGTGATAGCTACCTATGCAGGAAAAAAATGGTGGGAAAAAAAAGTTGTGTCTTTTGCTATCGTGGTTAGCAATAGATTTACATATTGTGTCTTCCCTGTAAAACATTTAAAAATCAGAAATGATGGCTGGATTCACAAGATGTGTATCTTTCATCTGGTGTCTTGGACTTGTGATTTAAGATATTTAGATGCTAGTATTTACTTGTGACGCTATGTCTAGGCTATGCTAGTCAGCTTTTTTACTGTGGGGGGTGCTCCCGGGTCCGGGATTGGGACCAATTAGAAGTTAAACAAAAAAACACTCTCATCTCTTCTGACCTCTTTTCTATGCACTGAGCAATGATCAAATGGAGCAGCTGCATCCCCACTTTCAAAATACTTTTTTACCAGGAAGTTAACAGATCCATTGGGACATTTGTCATTTTCAATGATTAGTAATGTTGTGCTGTTGTTATATTTGTATCGTTGTTCATGTCCGATGTGTTGGTCCAATGGTGTTGCTAAATATCATTGAGCGGCATGTAACTTGAGCAAATGAATTGTATTAATTCACTTTGCCTGTAAGAACCATGAGGTGCAGGCATGTCTTAGCTTCGCTGTATAACAGCCTCTGACTCTTGAGTATTCCATCAGCCTACCAAAGGTTGCAACGAGTAGCTCGCTGTAACGGATTTCTTCCTTCGATGAAGGAAGAGGACCAAAATGCAGCGCGGGCTAGTTCAACTGTTTAATAAAGAATAATAACGTGAACACTACAAGCTACAAAACAATACATGTGAAAACCGAAAACAGTACTATCTGGTGCAGAACACAAAGACAGAAACAATCACCCACAAACCAACAGTGCAAACAGGCTACCCTTAATATGGTTCCAATCAGAGACAACGTAAAACACCTGCCTCTGATTGAGAACCATATCAGGCCAATTAGACAAACCTAAACAACGAAACACATAAATATAGACTACACCCACCCAGCTCACGTCCTGACAAACTAAACAAAGACTAACAAAGGAATAAGTCAGGAACGTGACAGTACCCCCCCCCCCCCCAATGTGCGGAC
Source organism: Salvelinus sp. IW2-2015 (assembly GCF_002910315.2). Lineage (NCBI taxonomy): Eukaryota > Metazoa > Chordata > Actinopteri > Salmoniformes > Salmonidae > Salvelinus > Salvelinus sp. IW2-2015. The sequence goes on along the minus strand of NW_019942610.1, from coordinate 202,157 downwards.
TCCGGCCGCAAAACCTGAACCTATAGGGGAGGGTCTGGGTGGGCATCTGTCTCCATGGTGGCGGGCTCTGGCGCTGGACGTGGCCCCCACCCCACCATAGTTAATCCCCGCTTCCGTGGCCTCCTCAGAATGGCGACCCTCCAAAATAACCCCACTGTACTGATGGACTGAGGGGCAGCTCCGGACTGAGGAGCAATTCCGGCATCGCCGGCGTGACAGGCAGCTCTGGCAGCTCCTGGCTGACTGACGGCTCTGGCAGGTCCTGGCTGACTGATGGCTCTGGCAGGTCCTGGCTGAATGACGGCTCTGGCAGGTCCTGGCTGGCTGGCGGCTCTGACAGGTCCTGGCTGACTGACGGCGCTGGGCAGACAGGCAGCTCAGACGGCGCTGCAGACGGGCAGCTCAGACGACGCTAGGCAGACGGGCAGCGCAGGCGGCGCTGGGCAGACGGGCAGCGCAGGCGGCGCTGGGCAGACGGGCAGCGCAGGCGGCGCTGGGCAGATGGGCACACCTGTAGGGAGGAGACGGAGAGACAGCCTGGTGCGTGGGGCTGCCACAGGACCCACCAGGCTGGGGAGACCTACAGGAGGCTTGGTGTTAGGAGGAGGCACCTGAAGGACCGGGCTGTGGGTGAGCACTGGAGCTCTGGAGCGCAGCCTTGGCACCACTCCCCCAGGCTGGACTACTACTCTAGCCCGGACCCTCCAGAGTGCAGGCACAGGTTGAACCGGGCTGTGGGTGAGCACTGGAGATCTAGTGCCTACTACACGCACCTCTCCCTTAGGCTCCACTCCCACATTTGCCCGGTACGAGCGGAGCACAGGCATAGGACGCACTGCACCCTCCTAACGCCCCGGAGACACAGCACGCAGAGCCGGCGCAGGATACCCTGGACCGAAACGGCTTACCGGAGACCAGACACGCTGAGCAGGCACAATACGCCCTGGCTGGATGCCCACACTCACATGACACTTTCGGGGGGCTGCCCTATAGCGCACCGGACTATGGGCACGTACTGGCGACACCGTGCGCTTAACCGCATAACACGGTGCCTGACCAGTAACGCGCTGCTTATAATAAGCACGAGGAGTGAGCTCAGGTCTGCTACCTGGCTTAGCCACACTCCCCGTGTTCCTCCCCCCCAAAATTTGGGGCTGCCTCTCGTACCTGTCGCGCTGCCGTGCTGCCTCCTCACATCGCTGGCTCCTCTCTCCGGCTGCCTCTCGTACCTGTCGCGCTGCCTTGCTGCCTCCTCATATCGCTGGCTCCTCTCTCCGGCTGCCTCTGCTCTCCTAGCTGCCTCCACCTGTCCCCATGGGAGGCGATCCCTTCCAGCCAGGATCTCCTCCCATGTGTAGCAGCCCTTTCCTTCCAAAACGTCTTCCCATGTCCATTCCTCCTTCTTGCGCTGCTCTTGCTGCCGCTGCCTGTTACCATGCTGCTTGGTCCTTTTGTGGTGGGTGATTGTGTAACGGCTTTCTTCCTGGGATGAAGGAGAGGACCAAAACGCAGCGCGGCTAGTGTTCAACATGTTTAATAAAGAATAATAACGTGAACACTACAAGCTACAAAACAATACATGTGAAAACCGAAAACAGTACTACTGTCTGTAAACAATTGTTGGAAAAATGACTTGTGTCATGCACAAAGTAGATGTCTAACCGACTTGCCAAAACTATAGTTTGTTAACAAGAAATTTGTTGGGTGGGGTTGAAAAAAACTAGTTTTAAATAATGACTCCAACCTAAGTGTATGTATACTTCGACTTCAACTGTACATACTTATTTTACATAACTATTCAGAGCCTTTGCTATGAGACCTCGAATTGATCTCGAGGTGCATCTTTGTTTTCCATTGATCATCTTTGAGATGTTTCTACAACTTGATTGGATACCACACTGTGGTAAATTCAATTGTTGGACATGAATTTGGAAAGGTACACACCTGTTTTTATTAGGTCCCACAGTGTATAGTGAATGTCAGAGAAAAGAAACAAGCCATGAGGTCAAAGGAAATGTGGTCCGTAGAGCTCCGAGACGGGATTTTGTTCGAGGCACAGATCTCGGGGAAGGGTACCAAAAATTTCTGCAGCATTGAAGGTCCCAGAACACGGTGGCCTCCATCATTTTAAATGGAAGAACTATGGAACCACCAAGACTCTTCCTAGAGCTGTCCGCCCTGAAAACCTGAGCAATCAGGGAGGTGACCAAGAACCCAATGGTCATCTTGACAGAGCTTCCAGAGTTCCTCTGTGGAGATAGGATAACCTTCCAGAAGGCAAACCATCTCTGCAGCAATCCATCAATCAGGCCTTTTATGTTTACAATGGCCAGATCAAAGCAGTCCTCCGTAAAAGGCACATGACGGCCCGCTTGGAGTTTGCCAAAAGGCACCTAAGACTCTCAGACCATGAGAAACAAGATTCTCTGGTCTGATGAAACCAAGGATTGAACTCTTTGGGCCTGAATGCCAAGCGTCACGTCTGGAGGAAACCTGGCACCATCTCTATGGTGAAGCGTTGTGGTGGCAGCATCATGCTGTGGGGATGTTTTTCAGCGGCAAGGACTGGGACATAGTCAGGATCTAGGGAAAGATTAAACGGAGCAAAGTCCAGAGATATCCTTAATGAAAACCTGCTCCAGAGTGAAAACCTCAGACTGGGGCAAAAGTTCACCTTCCAACAGGACAACGACCTTAAGCACACAGCCGAGACACACGCAGGATTGGCTTTCAGGACACACGTCTCTGATTTTCTTGAGTGGCCCAGCCAGAGCCTGGACTTGAACCCGATCGAACATCTCTGGAACCTCTGGAAATAATCGCTGTGCAGCGGAAAGCTCCCACTCCAACCGACAGCGCTTTTGAGGACTGCTAGTAGATGTCGATCGGTTCAAGTCCAGGCTCTGGCTGGGCACTCAAGGAACATTCAGAGACTTGTCCTGAAGGCAATCCTCGTTGTCTCGGCTGTGTGCTTTAGGGTCGTGTTCCTGTTGGAAGGTGAACTTTTGCCCCAGTCTGAGGTTTTCACTCTGGAGCAGGTTTTCATTGAAGGATACTCTCTGTACTTTGCTCCTTT
>NW_019942610.1:194422-199056 GCF_002910315.2 Salvelinus sp. IW2-2015 | reverse complement strand
ATCTTTCCCTAGATCCTGACTAATGTCCCAGTCCTTGCCGCTGAAAAACATCCCCACAGCATGATGCTGCCACCACAACGCTTCACCATAGAGATGGTGCCAGGTTTCCTCCAGACGTGACGCTTGGCATTCAGGCCAAAGAGTTCAATCTTGGTTTCATCAGACCAGAGAATCTTGTTTCTCATGGTCTGAGAGTCTTTAGGTGCCTTTTGGCAAACTCCAAGCGGGCCGTCATGTGCCTTTTACGGAGGACTGGCTTTGATCTGGCCATTGTAACATAAAGGCCTGATTGATGGATTGCTGCAGAGATGGTTGTCCTTCTGGAAGGTTATCCTATCTCCACAGAGGAACTCTGGAGCTCTGTCAGAGTGACCATTGGGTTCTTGGTCACCTCCCTGATTGCTCAGTTTGTCAGGGCGGACAGCTCTAGGAAGAGTCTTGGTGGTTCCATAGTTCTTCCATTTAAAATGATGGAGGCCACCGTGTTCTTGGGGACCTTCAATGCTGCAGAAATTTTTTGGTACCCTTCCCCAGATCTGTGCCTCGAACAAAATCCTGTCTCGGAGCTCTACGGACAATTCCTTTGACCTCATGGCTTGTTTCTTTTTCTCTGACATTCACTATACACTGTGGGACCTAATAAAAACAGGTGTGTACCTTTCCAAATTCATGTCCAATCAATTGAATTTACCACAGGTGGTATCCAATCAAGTTGTAGAAACATCTCAAAGATGATCAATGGAAACAAGATGCACCTGAGATCAATTTCGAGTCTCATAGCAAAGGCTCTGAATAGTTATGTAAATAAGGTATTTACAGTTGAAGTCGGAAGTATACATACACTTAGGTTGGAGTCATTATTAAAACTAGTTTTTTTCAACCACTCCACAAATTTCTTGTTAACAAACTATAGTTTTGGCAAGTCGGTTAGGACATCTACTTTGTGCATGACACAAGTCATTTTTCCAACAATTGTTTACAGACAGATTATTTCACTTATCACAATTCCAGTGGGTCAGACGTTTACATACACTAAGTTGACTGTGCCTTTAAACAGCTTGGACAATTCCAGAAAATGATGTCATGACTTTAGAAGCTTCTGATAGGCTAATTGACATCATTTGAGTCAATTGGAGGTGTACCTCTGGATGTATTTCAAGGCCTACCTTCAAACTCAGTGCCTCTTTGCTTGACAGCATAGGAAAATCTAAAGAAATCATCCAAGACCTCAGAAAAAAAAATTGTAGACCTCCACAAGTCTGGTTCATCATTGGGAGCAATTTCCAAACTCCTGAAGGTACCACATTCATCTGTACAAACAATAGTAGACAAGTATAAACCCCATGGGACCATCAGCCTTCATACCGCACGTTCCGTCTCCTAGAGATGAACGTACTTTGGTGTGAAAAGTGCAAATCAATCCCAGAACAACAGCATAGGACCGTGTGAAGATAATGGAGGAAACAGGTACAAAATTATCTGTATCCACAGTAAAACGAGTCCTATATCGACATAACCTGAAAGGCCGCTCAGCAAGGAAGAAGCCACATTGCAACTGCACATGGGGACAAAGATTGTACTTTTTGGAGAAATATACTCTGGTCTGATGAAACAAAAATAGAACTGTTTGGCCATAATGACCATGTTTGGAGGGACGCTTGCAAGCCGAAGAACACCATCCCAAATGTGAAGCACGGGGGTGGCAGCATCATCTTGTGGGGGTGCTTTGCTACAGGAGGGACTGGTGCACTTCACAAAATAGATGGCATCATGAAGAAGGGAAAATTATGTGGATATATTGAAGCAACATCTCAAGACATCAGTCAGGAAGTTTAAGCTTGGTCGCAAATGGGTCTTCCAAATGGACAATGAACTCAAGCATACTTCCAAAGTTGTGGCAAAATAGCTTAAGGACAACAAAGTCAAGGTATTGGAGTGGCCATCACAAAGCCCTGACCTCAATCATATAGAAAATCTGTGGGCAGAACTGAAAAAGCATGTGCGAGCAAGGAGGCCTACAAACCTGACTCAGTTACACCAGCTCTGTGAGGAGGAATGGGCCAAAATTCACCCAACTTATTGTGGGAAGCTTGTGGAAGGCTACCTGAAACGTTTGACCCAAGTTAAACAATTTAAAGGCAATGCTACCAAATACTAATTGAGTGTATGTAAACTTCTGACCCACTGAGAATGTGATGAAAGAAATAAAAGCTGAAATAAATAATTCTCTCTACTATTATTCTGACATTTCACATTATTAAAATAAAGTGGTGATCCTATCTGAACTAAGACAGGGAATCTTTACTTGGATTAAATGTCAGGAATTGTGAAAAACTGAGTTTAAATGTGTTTGGCTAAGGTGTATGTAAACTTCCAACTTCAACTGTATGTTTTTTTTATACATTTGTAAACATTTCTAAAAACCTGTTTTCGCTTTGTCATTATGGGGTATTGTGTGTAGATTAATAAGGAAAACTATTATTTAATCCATTTTAGAATGAGGCTGTAACATAACAAAATGTGGAAAAGGTCAAGGGGTCTGAATACTTTCTGAATGCACTGTATGTAGCCTACTCACTGTGGTTGTTGTTCAAAATGACCATTTAAAAATAATTGCAAAATAATTTATAGTAGCCTAGTCCTGTAATTGTAGGCTACAGATTTGTTAAAATGTAAAACCATTTTATTTTCTCTCATCTTAAAAACGCAAGATTCTCAAGGTTGGCCACAGTAGAATGATTTTAGCTCAACATGTGGTTTTAAGAACCAAAACGCAATTACATTATGTATGCAGTGCTGTTATTGTTTTTCTATTTAAGTAGTCTTTATGAAATAAATGGTTGGAGACCCCTGCTCTAGCATAAACTGTTCAAATGTGACCCATATAACCTCAGCTACAGTTTATTATTTCTATTGCAGATTTGGGGCCGCAGTTTATGGATATATATAGCTGCCCCCCCCCAAAAAAAATTGGGATAATGATAATGATAAATTAATAATACAGTGCAATATAATTTTTATGCTAACCTTATCAATTACCAAATTTAAATGCAAAAACTTTTCAAGTTAACAGTTGAATTTTCAAGTTGTCAGTTCTTGTTCAATGGCCTCCAGATAACACTGCCATATTGAGAAATAACATTGCTAATAGATAAATCAAAGTCATTTGTAATTGTACTACATTATTGTGATCCCATTATTTGTGACAAGAAGAAGACGAAAACTCAATGTGCAATTTAACTATGCTTTTTCTTAACCTACCAAATGCAAAATTGTTATGGTCCCGAGACTCCCCGCCACAAGCGCCCTTGGCGCTGACGCAACCTTTGCCTCAGAAATATGTACTGGAAAGTGTTTATGGTTCAAAACTATAGACTGCTTATGTAATGTATTGTAGAGCAGCAGTAGTATTCAGACCAGGGTTTAAGTAGTATTTGTTTACTTTCAAATACTTAGAGTGTTCCATTGAACCGACTGGAGTGACGTAAAGACAGGGTTTGCACTTTTGGGACAATTCCATTGGTTACTTTGCACCAGGCAAGCTCAATCAAGTGCAGTAAATACAATTTGAAAAATCTGGTAGCAGTATCAGTAATGCAGGCATGCAATGTGCTCACCTTGTGCTGGCATTCACAAAGGCACTGCGGAAGGAGGAGGAGGAGGATACTGGTTGGCTGTCTCTTTGGCCCACATCAGGTACAACTACAGAGAGATATATTACCTGATAAAAGCTAAGCAGACAACCTCCTCTGGCAATTGATAAAGGCTTTCATTCAGTGCCTCTGTGTGTGTACTGGGGGGAGTGTGTAGGTGGAGAGGGATCGGGTGGGAGTGTAAGTGTGTGTGTGTGTGTGTGTGTGTGTACAACACAGAGAAACACACTGTTGCTAAGGACCCCAGGGCGAGATGTGGCACTTGAAGTCTCTCTTTGGAGGCAGCCACTACAGCACTCTTTATCTGGCGCTGTGTGTGTGTGTGTGTGTTTTTGTGTGTGTGTCTGTTAATGTGTATGTGTGTGTTTGTGTGTGTGTGTATGTGTATGTGTATGTGTGTGTTTGTGTGTGTCTGTGTATGTGTATGTGTACGAGAGAAGATTGTGATAATAGTGTGCTTGTGTGAAGTACAGAGGAGATGAAGCTATAACTCGAATCAAATAGGCACACACACGACCGGAGCGGGGAGTAGGGCTGCACGTCTTCATCAGGATCCTGTGCTGAAGACTGAGCTTAGCACCAAGCTGGGGGAAAACCTTTAGTCGAGCTCTGTCGGCTGAACGGCCACAGACCTATGGTAGCAGGACACCATGTCTCCTCAAACAACTTTTCAAACGTTTAACCATTTGGCTGAAAAGGATTTTCCATAAGAACTTGAAAAGCTCCACATTCATCAGAGTCATAGGGAACAAAGTCCCTATTCTTCAGGTTTTACCTGGTGCTAAAACAGAGATGGGTTATAGTGTGTCAGTTATCAGAGTCCAGGGGGACAGGAGGGAAGGAGGAATGAGGGGGAAGGAGGGACAGAGAAGGAGGAAGAGGGAAGGGAGACAGAGGGAAGGGGAGGAGGAAGAGAGAGGAAGAGGGAAGGGAGGGGAGGGTAATGAAGGAAGAGAGGGAAGGGAAGGAGCAGAGAGGGAA
>NW_019942610.1:191027-193087 GCF_002910315.2 Salvelinus sp. IW2-2015 | reverse complement strand
GGGAGGAAAGAGGGAAGGAAGGGAGGAAGATAGGGAAGGGGGAGGAAGGGGGGAAGGAGGGAGGTAAGAAAGAAGAGAGGGAAGGCAGAAGAGAGGGAAGGGGGAAGGAGGGAAGGAGGGAAGGAGGAAGAGAGGGAAGGGGGAATGAGGGAAGGGAAGAAGGAAGAGAGGGAAGGGGGAATGAGGGAAGGGAAGAAGGAAGAGAGGGAAGGGTAAAGGAGGGAAGGGAAGGAGGAAGAGAGGGAAGAGGGAAGGGATAGAGGAAGCGAGGGAAGGGGGAAGGAGAGAAGGGAAGGAGGGGGGTGGTCAGTGTAGTATGAAAGCCCAGCAGAACAGAAACAGACAGCGTTATAGGACACAGAGAGAGGGAGGGACAGAGAGAGGGAGGACCATATAAATAGAATTACAGACATCCTTCATTTGATTCCCTGTGGAGCTAGCAGTGGGTCTGCAGTAAAACGCTCCCCAATTCCAGTCACCCCAGGGGGGATAAGAGTGACGTGTCTGCTGGGGGGGTGGAGGGATCTACCTTCTCTGCTGGTAGTACAGGCTGGAGTACCAGGTATAAACAGAAGGGAGCGACAATGTTCCTAAATCTTGTCAACAAAAACACAGTGGCAGAGAGCAGAGTATGCACACACACGAAAGCACCACAAAGAATGCATAGAAACAGTGAAACATAGAGGACCATATAATGGTGAATGAACTAATAGATACAAAAATATATTTACAGTGCCAGTCAAAAGTTTAGACACAACTACTCACACGCACACACAGAATCTTAAATATAAAATATTTATAAAATATTTATAAAACACTTTTTTAGTTACTACATGAATATATATGTGTTATTTCATAGTTTTGATGTCTTCACTATTATTCTACAATGTAGAAAATAGTAAAAATAAAGAAAAACCCTTGAATGAGTAGGTGTGTCATAACTTTTGACTGGTACCGTGTATTTCAAGATGACTCTTCATCATAGTGCTTCAGGCATCTGTGAAGGTAGAATGACTGAGATGAATCACTAACCCTGTGAATCAAGCCCTTCTGGAGCTTTAATTCATCATTTGTGGGGTGCTTATCTTTGTCCTGTTACACACCTGGGGGTGTTTCTTATAGTGTATAATGGTAATGTGTCTCTTGCATATCCCAACTCTCCCTGCGCCCCCTGCGCCTATTCATTCAGTCTGATTTAACCAATAATATAGAGAACCTCTACCCATTAAAAGACACTCAGGAACCATTGGGGTCTCACCGACACTGTCTGAAACACATTAGCTCCACATGTATCATACATGGGACATAACCATTACCATACATTAACTATGAAGTAATCTAAGTACTGTCCCATATCACCTCGTGATGATACCCTCTCTCCTGTCCATGGTCATGTTCCTCTTTGCTACTGCTGTACATTCGGATTTACTGTATTGCATATCTGTATAATATCTATATGCTGTTTATAGGTCAATGTAGTGAAGGGGTTAACCATTTCTTGTTTGATCTGTAGGGTATGACAGAGCTGAACATGCATAGTCTGAAGCTTACGTGACCATGTTAATAGATTGTGTGACTTTCAGAAGGATGCGTGTATTTTCCCAAGCACCGTTTTATGAGGTGTTTTTCTTTCATAGCTCTCTCAGGGGAGGACTTTTCTCACAGGAAGAACTCAGCCACATCTATTTTCCTGGAGGTGTGTGTGTCTGTGTGTGTTTGTATGTGTGCGTGTCTGTGTGTGTTTGTATGTGTGCGTGTCTGTGTGTGTTTGTATGTGTGTGTGTCTGGAGTTGTGCTGCTTCACTAGGGAGAGCCCCCGTGTTGTTTACTAAACAATATACAACAGCTCTGTTGTTAGGCAGATTCCCTATTCCCTTTCCTCCAATCAGAGACTAGGAAACACAGGGGAGAGAGAGGGAGCCACTCCAGTGAGCCAAGCATACAGTAGCTGTAGCTAGCAGACTCACACTCACGCACATGTACACACACACATACACTCACGCACATGTACACACACACATACACTCACGCACATGTACACACACACATACACTCACGCA
>NW_019942610.1:184278-187034 GCF_002910315.2 Salvelinus sp. IW2-2015 | reverse complement strand
TAAGCCGACTGAGCTGAGTGTCTAAACTGACTGAGTGACCGTGGGGACTGACTTGGCCTAACGACTGACGACTGGGCTAACTGAATGAGTGAGTGACTGGCTACTGGACTGGGCTAACTGACTGCCTACCTGGTAACTAAACTGACTGACTGGGCTACTGACTGACTGACTGGCTAACTGACTGGACTGCCTGCTGGAGTGATGACTGTGTAGCTGGCTGACGCCTCGCTGAGTACGAGATGGTCGAGGGCCTTGGCCCCTGGCTTACTGGACTGACTAACACATTCTCCGACTGGGCTAATTGACTGGCTTGCTCACTTACTGACTGGCTACTGATTGGTTATACTGACTGTATGCTTGGCTGACTGACTGACTACTTGGCCTCCACGTGAAGCCAGTCAGTCCAGTCACTCAGTCAGTCAGTCTTTCAGTCACTCAGTCAGTTAGCCAGTCAGTCAGGCAGTTAGCCAAACAGTCAGTCAATCTATTAGTCATTCAGTGAGCCAGTCAGTCAGTCAGCCAATAATACAGTCATTTAGCCAATCAGTCAATTAGTTAGCCAGTCAGTCAGTTAGTCAGTCAGTCAGTCAGTTAGCAAGCCAATAATACAGTCATTTAGCCAATCAGTCAATTAGTTAGCCAGTCAGTCAGTTAGTCAGTCAGTCAGTCAGTTAGCAAGCCAGTCAATTAGCCAGTCAGTCAATTAGTTAGTCAGTCAGTTAGCCAGCCAGTCAGTCAGTTAGCCAGTCAGTCAGTCAGACAATCAGTCAGTCAGTCAGTCAGTCAACCAGGCAGTCAGTTAGCCAGTAAATTTGCCAGTCAGTCAGTTAGCCAGTCAGTCAGTCAGTGTTATGGTACCCTGAAAGGCAGGTAGATCAATAATACCCACAATATGTCTGTTTGTTTGTAAATGATGAATTCACAATATCTCAGATAATTTAGCTGCAGGAACATGAGAGCAGAGATTGTTTCTGAAGATGTCAATGTGTGAATGAAGCTTCAGCATCTGCACTGTGAATAAACCAGACCTTGGGCTGAATAGTAATCATGTTTTGAATGATTACGCTGACTGAGTGATTGAATGAAGTCCAGATTTGTGGCCAAATTGAGTGTCTTGTTGACTGATGTCTAGCCAGCTCTACTCAGCACCACTTGTCGCTGTTCTCCCTTAACTCTGTCCCTTTCTGCTGACATTTACAGATCACAGATCCCCCTTCTGTTTCTGGCATGAAGAAACCACAAAGTTGTCTTCACAGCGAGCTTGGTGTGCTGCCTCCTGTGTCCATCTGTCTCTCATTTTCTCTCGCCTCCTTTCACTCTCTCTCTGTCTCCCTCTCTGTCTCTCTCTCTCGCTCTCCCTCCCTCTCTATCTCTCTCCCCCCTCTCTCCTCTCTCACACACTCTTTTAATACCCGTGAATGATTCCTTTGCCAGTTGGTGTCTCTAAAACTGAGTGAGGCTTAATTGAGTGACTTGAGCTACGGATGACTACGAACGCGCTAACTGAGGGTGACTGACTAACTGAGTGACTGACTAACGATGACTGACTAACTGAGTGACTGACTAACTGAGTGGACTGACTAACTGAGTGACTGACATTTGATGAGTTATGTGTTCCATCTGTTATCTGAACGGCTTCGTACCTGTCAATCAAACTCCCGACTGGCAGATCTATAGTCTAGAAACTAGAAACACAATGCTCCGTATGCCAGACAGTAAAAAACAAGGGGAAGTTGTTCTATGTCCCTACACCTCTAGAACTTACACAAGTGTTGTCTGTCAGTTAGTCATTCTTTGTGAGAGCTGTGTTTGAGAGGATCCAGCTACTTCGTGATGTTTGCAGACAATACACAACACACACACACACACACACACACACATACACAACAAACACGCACACACACGCACTCGCACGCACACAAACACAGCACACACACACACACACACCACACACCCACACACACACACACACACACACACACACACACACACACACACACACACACACACACACACACACACACACAAAATACACCTCCGCTCCACCATTCTATTCATTGCTGCAGGCTGTCTGACCACTCTGCTTTGCCATTAAATCAGCCACTCAGCCTCTCCACCGCAGGACTATTACACTATAACACATCAGTTAATTGGCCTGTTTCTGATTTAGAATATTGTTAGACGAGGTGTGTGTGTGTGTGGGTGGTGTGTGTGTGGTGTGTGTGTGTGTGTGTGCGTGCGTGTGCGTGTGGTGTGGCGGCGTGTGTGCGTGGCGTGTGTGTGTAATGAGATGTAGAAAGGGAAGATGTTTTTTCTTCTCCCATTAGAAGATGAGCTCTTTACGTAGTTTCACCCACAAATTAAGACAGTTGCAAGCATCCTACTCCGTGATGAAACCCAACACACACGTGATAGCTGAGGAAATAAAGTGTCTTATTAATAGAACATGGGTAAGGACTGTGTAACAGCAAGCAGTCGGTTTCAAAGGGCACTCTCTGCAGCAATTTACCTTCCGAATTTGTGAAAGTTGCATTTTTTCAGCCGAATCGCTCCCCACAAGGAGTGCTTGTCTAAACGCAAGTCATAAACAAGAATAGACACATACTTGAATCATTTTTCTTTTTTATGCAACGATAGTTAGCGCGCCAGGCATTTGGTTCTTTCCTGGAAACCCTTTTAAAGTAGCAACCAGCACTCAGGCTAGAGACAAAGAGAGAAGGAGAGACAAAGAGAGAGAGAAGAAGAGAGAGAGAGAG
>NW_019942610.1:179670-184253 GCF_002910315.2 Salvelinus sp. IW2-2015 | reverse complement strand
TGGTAATCGTCCGTCGGCCACGTGTGAGTGAATCTCTCTCTCTGCTCTCATCTTCTCTCCGTCTCTCTCGTGCTCTCTCTCGTCCTCTCTCTCTCTCTCTCTGTCTTTCTCTCTTCTCTCTCTCTCTCCTGCTCTCGCCCTCTCTCTCTCTTCTCTCCTTCTGTCTGTCTTCTTCTCTCTCGCTTCTCTCTCTTTCTCTTCCTTCAACACTCTCAAGCCACGTCGCTCTCTCTCGCATCACCTATTTCTGTTGGGCAATGTGGTGGCAGGAGAATAGGCACTGTGTGTCCTGGACTCTGTCCCTGGGTGTGTAACATATAGCCCAGTGCTGTTACACTCTCATAGATAATACATTGATTCTTTCTTCCCCTGTCTTTTGCTGCACGACAGAACATTTCTCTCTCTTATATCTGGTTAGTTGGAAGTTCATAAACCTGGTGAGGGGAGGGGGAGGGTTGAACAGTATGGGAATGCAGTTGTCATTCAGATAACAGTACACTGGCCCTCTGTTGGGTTAGTGCCTGGATTCTACCAGGAACTCAGCTCTCCCTCCTAATAAATTAATGCTCTTGGTAATACTGGCTTGGGAAACAGTGGTTGATGTGGTCAAACATGAATTGACATACTTATGAACTTTATGGTAGACTGACTCAGCTGATGACTGGTTGACTGATGATGCTAGACTGATGACATGACTGTGAGACATCACTACTTTGGACTCTGACTGACTGAGCCTTGCAGTGTGACTGGAGCTGACTTGCTGACGTGCTAGGCTGTATGCTAGATGTGCTAGCTGAGATACCATTGCGACTGAAACTGGATAGCAACTGCACTGGCATTTTGACTGATGACTGCTGGCTAGCGTGACTGATTGCCTGAGCTAGACAATTGAGCTGGCTGATGGTGCTAACTATGACTGGACTGGATGCCTGATGATTGACTGCCTGACTGGCTAAGCTGACTAATATGACTGACTGACTGGCTAGCCTGGACTGAACTGACTGGCTATGCTGACGGATTTGAGTGGCTGGCTAACTTGAGGTGCTGACTGAAGGCTGGATATGCTTGCACTGGCTAGCTGACTGATTGACTGCCTGACTGGCTAGCTGACTGATTGACGACTGACTGGCTAGCTGACTGACTGGACTGCAGTGACTGAACACTTTGGAATAGTAATTGTACCAGGTCGAGATGAACCTGGGAAGGTGGAAATGACTTTTGTCACGATTGCGACCTGGATAATTCATGGTATGTATTCTGAAGTGCATGGCGGTGACAATAGATGGACTGTCATGAGCTTCAAGGCGCGTAGGCCACGATGAGCTGATGTGACTTGATTGACTGCCAGCTGGTGCACTGGTAGGAGTTGACTTGACTGGCTGCGGCATTGACTGATTGACTGACTGACTGGCTAGCTGACTGATTGACTGCCTGACTGGCTTAGCTGACTAATTCGAACTGCCTGTACTGCGCTAGCTGCAGCTAATTTGACTGACTTGACCGGCTACGCTGACTGGGCGCTAACTGGAGGTGGACTTGAATCTATAGCCATAACTGAGCTGACTGGACCTCAGACTACAGGGATCTCAGGCACTGACTAGACTGGCTAGCTGAGCTTTAGAGGTGATAATTAACTGTCTGATTGATCGTGCACTGACTGGATTGAACTGAGATGACTTGCTCAATAGGCCGCTGACTTGCTGAACTGACTACTGAGTGATGACTTAATCTCTGGCAGTGATACTGGCTATAACTGAAGTGACTGGCAGGTGACTGACTGACGACGTACTGAGTGATTGACTAACTGAGTGACTGGTCTAACTGAATGACTGAGACTGATGACGATCTCTGGCTATACTACTATGGAACTGTAACTGACTGACTGACTAACTGAGTGGACTTGACTAGCTGACGTGACTGGCACTAACCTGATTGATGCAATGAGTGAGGCTACTGTGTGACCTGACTAACTGAACCGTGCAACTGAACGTACACTGAGGACTGACTAACTGAGGTGACTAACGTGTGCTACTAACTGAGTGACTGCTAACTGAGGTGACTGGACTACTGAGTGACTGAACTAACTGTGATAATCTGAGTGGACTGACTTAACTGGATCTTGACTGGGCTAACTGAGTGATGATACAGTATGACTAACGAGTGACTGACTAACTGAGTGGACTGGCTAATCTGAGTGGACTGACACTGAGCTGATCAATACTGTACTGGGAGAATGCAGACTACTGAGTGACTCGACTTAATCGTGGTATTGGACATGCGGTGACTGACTAACTGAGTGACTGACTAACGTGAGGTGACTGACTAACTGAGTGACTGACATTTGATGAGTTACGTGTTCCATCTGTTATCTGAACGGCTTCGTACCTGTCAATCAAACTCCCGACTGGCAGATCTATAGTCTAGAAACTAGAACACAAATGCTCCGTATGCCAGACAGTAAGAAAAACAAGGGGAAGTTGTTCTATGTCCCTACACCTCTAGAACTTACACAAGTGTTGTCTGTCAGTTAGTCATTCTTTGTGAGAGCTGTGTTTGAGAGGATCCAGCTACTTCGTATGTTTGGCAGACTACACAACACCACACACACACACACACACACACATCACAACAAACACGCACACACACGCACTCGCCACACGCACACACAACACACACACACACACACACCACACACACACACACACACACACACCACACACACACAACACACACACACACACACACACACACACACACACACACACACAAATACACCTCCGCTCCACCTTCTATTCATTGCTGCAGGCTGTCTGATCCATTCTCTCTCTGAGAGAGAGAGAGAGAGAGAGAGAGAGAGAGAGAGAGAGAGAGAGAGAGAGAGAGAGAGAGAGAGAGAGAATGTGTGAGAATGTGAGTGTGTGTTTTAACGGGATGTTATCGTGGTAAACAACATTTCTCTGTCGTCAGGGACCGGCGGGTACATGGCTCACATCCACCTTGATTAGCATTTCCTAAGACCCAGCAAGGGTTAACGTAGGAGGGAAACCACTTGGGGTTCCATTACACAGTCTGAACCATGTCCTCACTTCATCTCTGAAAGTACCACATATTTGTCCCAGAATTCTTTGGGGCTGACATAGTGTCTGACAGCTGGTTCGATCAGAAAAATGCAGAGCTCTCCACCACTTCAGACCAACAGGGAGAGAGGGAGGAACGGCTGGATGTGGGTTGTGGGGGTTTCTGAATACCTCCAGAAAGTCTAACATCATCCCTCAACCTCAATCTCAGGAGCCAACTGTAACTGACTCTCATTCCTTTCAGGTGGAATTGTATCTATAATGTGCATGAGTGGAGTCCCGATTCTCTATCTGCGTTCTCATTCCTGTCCGTTCTCTCACAGACAAGCACATATTGTACCACACATTAATGGAGAAGAGTACTCTTTCATCGCAGCTCTACTACATATACACTGAACAAAAATATAAAGCAGCATGTAAAGTGTTGGTTCCATGTTTCATGAGCTGAAATAAAAGATCCCAGACATTTTCCATACGCAGAAAAACCTTATTTCTCTCAAATCCTTGTTAGTGAGCATTTTTCCTTTGCCAAGATAATCCATCCACCTGACAGGTGTGGCATATAAAGAAGCTGATTAAACAGCATGATCATTACACAGGTGCACCTTGTGCTGGGGACAATAAAAGTCCTCTATAAAATGTACAGTTTTGTCAAACAACACAATGCCACAGATGTCTCTAGTTTTGAGGGAGCGTGCATTGTTGGCATGCTGACTGCAGGAATGTCCACCAGAGCTGTTGCCAGAGAATTGAATGTTAATTTCTCTACCATAAGTGGCCTCCAACGTCGTTTTAGAGAATTTGGCAGTGCCTCAAAACCGGCCTCACAACCCCATACCACGTGTATGGAGTCATGTGGGTGAGATGTTTATTCCCGGTCATGTGAAATCCATAGATCAGGGCCTAATTAATTAATTTCAATTGACTGATTTCCTGATATGATACTCGTAAAATCATAAAATTGTTGCATGTTGCGTTCATATTTTTGTTCAGTATAAGATGAAAGCATACTTTGCTGGCCTTGATGTAAAGTATTTGACATACAGTTATACAGTTATTTCCCACTATTGTTTGAATGGGAACAGTGTTATTTTCAACATCCTTTCTACTCTCATTGAATGACTGAAACAAACTAAAGTGAACAAAAACAAGCCGAAAAGAATGAACAAAAACAAGCCAAATGGAATCGTACATAGAGTGCACTACTACAAGTACACACTAAATAGAAGAAACAGTCCTCTCCCCAGCTCCCATCCTTGACTGCTACCACAGCACTGTCTGATTCATATCTACCTGTCTGATTCATATCTACCTGTCTGATTCATATCTACCTGTCCTCTAACCCAGTTGTCTCCACACAGACTGGCAGTATAGTCCCTGAACACAGTGTTTTCTGTCCTGTCCTCTATGCCAGCACAGCAGCCTTATACAACCCTTCGTCTGTCTGCATAATGTGTACACACACACACGCACGCACGCACGCACGCACGCACGCACGCACGCACA
>NW_019942610.1:154670-177170 GCF_002910315.2 Salvelinus sp. IW2-2015 | reverse complement strand
AAAAGGCATTTCCCAACTATCCCTTGGCGCCTCATTGCTCTCCTTCCTCCTTCATACCTCCATTCACTCCTCTCCTCTCTCCTTCATACCTCCATTCACCCTCTCCTCTCTCATACCCCCATTCACCCTCTCCTCTCCTCCTTCATATCTCCATTCACCCTCTCCTCTCCTCCTTCATACCCCCATTCACCCTCTCCTCTCCTCCTTCATACCTCCATTCACCCTCTCCTCTCCTCCTTCATACCCCCATTCACCCTCTCCTCTCCTCCTTCCTATCTCCATTCACCCTCTCCTCTCTCATACCCCCATTCACCCTCTCTTCTCCTCCTTCATATCTCCATTCACCCTCTCCTCTCCTCTCTCATACCCCCATTCACCCTCTCCTCTCCTCCTTCATACCTCCATTCACCCTCTCCTCTCCTCCTTTATGCCTCTTTTCAGCAGCTTTGTGCTAGAGATAGTGATGGAGAGATAGCAGGTTTGGATAATTTCCATGGCGCGGTTCTGACACGTCAGCCCTGACAAAGACCTGTAAGAAAATCTGACTATAGTGTGGGAGCCAATGGTACCGCTCAGATTACCACACACAATGTGGAGTGAATGGAAGAGAGAGAGAGAGAGAGAGAGACCTCATCACACTGATTCAGAGCGACCCAAACTCCCTAGGGGGCGGTGTCTACCTCTTTACATGCCTGACTGACAGGAATGCCCACCAATCCTGAGTCAGCCAGCACAGGTAGGCGAACCGTGTCATCTCCTTTATTCGACAGTGAATAGGCTCAATTTACCCTCCCTTGACAACACTGCTTCTTTGACAGTAGCAAATTAAAGAAATTATGAGCTTTCCAACACAAAGGGGAAGAAACCCTCAAAGTGCATTGTTTTGACAGTATACTGCTCTGAAAGAGAATGAAAGTTTGGTTCTTCACCGTTCCTTGGCGATGGCATGGTTTTCTCCCAAACATTGAACACAAGGGGAAAACAAAACGGAAAAGTTTAATTGTTTGTGTCTGAGTCCAAATGTTCGTCCAAGACTATGACATGAAACCTTGAACTCTATCTGCTTTCTGTCCTGATAGGATGTGCAGGTTGGAAGAGACACACCCGCAACCCATCTTAGAGCCTTTCTCTTCTCTCTCTCTCTCAAGCACGCACGCAAGCAGGCAGGCAGGCACGCACGCACACACATTCAAACACACACACCTCACCGTGCTGCAGACATGCACTCACATAACAGGCACTTTAAACCAGAGAGACAGAAAGAGAGAGAGGCAAACACACAACAACGAGGCAAACACAGCAGAACAACAGAGAGTAATTAGAGAGAGCGAGAGAGAGAGAGAGAATATGCCTCAAAACCTAATGTCTATCTGGCGCACCTCTCTACCCTGGACTTGAACAGCCTTTATGACCAGGTCCACCTCTCTTTACCTGGATTGAAACAGCCTTTATGGACAGGGTCCACCTCTCTACCTGGATTGAAACAGCTTTATGACCAGGTCCACCTCTCTACCCGCGACTTGAACAGGCCTTTGTGACCAGGTCCACCTCTCTACCCTGGACTTGAACAGCCTTATGACCAGTCCACCTCTCTACCCTGGACTTGAACAGCCTTTATGACCAGGTCCACCTCTCTACCCTGACTTGAACAGCCTTTTGACCAGGTCCACCTCTCTACCCCGGAACACCTTTTGACCACAAGCCTTATTTGAACAGGTCCCACCCTCTCTATGTGACTTGAACAGCCTTTATGACGCAGGTCCACCTCTCTAACCTGGATTTGAACAGCCTTTATGACCAGGTCCACCTCTCTACCCTGGACTTGAAGCCTTTATGACCAGGTCCACCTCTCTACCCTGGACTTGAAACAGCCTTATGATCCAGGTCCAACCTCTCTACCCTGGACTTGAAACACCTTTATGACCAGGTCCACCTCTCTACCCTGGACCTGAACAGCCTTTATGACCAGGATTCCACCTCTCTACCCTTACTTGGACAGCCTTTATGACCAGGTCACCTCTCTTCCCTGGATTTGAACAGCCTTTATGACCAGGTCCACCTCTCTACCCCTGGGGACTTGAAAGCCTTTATGACAGGTCCACCTCTCTGCTACCCTGGACTTGACAGCCTTTATACCAGGTCCACCTCTTACCCTGACTGAACAAGCCTATTATGACCAGGTCACCTCTCTACCCTGGACCTTGAACAGCCTTTATGACCAGGTTCCACCTCTCTACCCTGGACTTGAACAGCCTTTATGACCAGGTCCACCTCTCTACCCTGGACTTGAACAGCCTTTATGACCAAGGTCCACCTCTCTTACCTGGACTTGAACAGCCTTTATGACCAGGCCCCTCTACAAGGCAGCAATCCCAACTTTTGCCAGGACCCTGAAGGGAAGTCACCCTCAACTGCAGGCCCCAGCACTTCACACAGGCAACAGAACAAACAGACACCCCTCCCAGACCAGGCGAAAACACCCTCCTCAGACCTGTAGACCCCTCCCTAAGGACTATGCGCCTCAAGAGAACCTACATCCAGACCATAGCCATCACCAGGCACAATCCCAACCAGCTGAGACCCCACCCAAAAACAAACCCTGGCCACACCCTATATAGCTGCCCCCAGAATAGACTATGCCCCTTCGCCCCCCTTGTTCGTATTTCTTGTTTTGTTTTTATTTTTCGTTTATTGATTAACTTCTTTGGGGTAGGGAGCAGTATTTTCACCGTCCGGATGAAAAGCATGGCCCAGAGTAAACGGCCTGCTACAAAGCCATAAAAGCTAGAAATCATACTATTTAGATTTGGATAGAAAACACTCTGAAGTTTCTAAAACTGTTTGAATGATGTTGTAGTATAACAAACTCATATGGCAGGCAAAAACATGAGAAAAAATCCAACCAGGAAGGGAAATCTGAGGTTGGTCGATTTTCAACTCAGCTCCTATTGAAGATACAGTGGGATATTGGTAATGTTGCACTTCCTAAGGCTTCCACTAGATGTCAACGTCCTTTAGAACCTTGTCTGATGCTTCTACTGTGAAGTGGGGCCCGAAGGAGAGGGGAATGAGTAAGGTCTGCCATGAGCTGACCATGCTCTGACCATGCACGTTCACATGAGAGGGAGCTCTGTTCCATCGCACTTCTGAAGACAATGGAATTCTCCGGTTGGAACATTATTGAAGATTTATGTTAAAAACATCCTAAAGATTGATTCAATACATCGTTTGACATGTTTCTACTGACTGTTACGGAACTTTTTGACATTTTGTCTGCTTTTAGTGAACGCGCTTCCTGACTTTGGATGTGTTTACCAAACGCGCTAACGAAAGTAGCTATTTGGACATAAATGATGGACATTACCGAACAAAACAAACATTTCTTGTGGAAGTGGGAGTCCTGGGAGTGCATTCCGACGAAGATCAGCAAAGGTAAGTGAAGATTTATAATGCTATTTATGACTTTTGTTGACTGCATAATATGGCGGATATATTTGTGTCTTGATTGGGCTCTGAGCACCGACTCAGATTATTGCATGGTTTGCTTTTTCCGTAAAGCTTTTTTGAAATCTGACACAGCGGTTGCATTAAGGAGAAGTGCATTTAAAATTCCATGCATAACAGTTGTATCTTTTAGCAATGTTTATTATTTATCCTGTAAATTGATGTGGCTCTCTGCAAAATCAAAGGATGTTTTGGAACTTCTGAACGTAAGGCGCCAATGTAAACTCAGATTTTTGGATATAAATATGAACTTTACCGAACAAAACATACATGTATTGTGTAACATGAAGTCCTATGAGTGTCATCTGATGAAGATCATCAAAGGTTAGTGATTAATTTTATCTATATTTCTGCTTTTTGTGAAGCCTCTCTTTGGCTGGAAAAATGTCTGTGTTATTCTGTGAATAGGCACTCACCTAACATAATCGTTTGGTTTGCTTTCGTCGTAAAGCCTTTTTGAAATCGGACACTGTGGCTGGATTTACAACAAGTGTATCTTTAAAATGGTGTAAAATACATGTATGTTTGAGGAATTTTAATTATGGGATTTCTGTTGTTTTGAATTTGGCGCCCTGCAGTTTCACTGGCTGTTGAAGCGGTGGGACGCTACCGTCTCACGTACCCTAGAGAGGTAAATCACTTGCTTCCTGACTCTCAGTGCACTTGTTACAGAATAACACCTCACCTAAGGGAAGCATCAGGGAGTGTTTTTTGTTTTGGTGGGAATGACGTCGGGTCCGGCAGCCGCTACAGGCTCTCATGCCTCAGACAGATCGTCAGGCTCCCCTGCCTCAGCCGATCTGTCAGGTGCCCGCGCCCCAGCCGGCGACAGGTTCCCGTGCTTCAACAGGGGTGACCGGTCCGCTCCTGATCCCCAGGATCATCCCTTTGGTGTTCGGGGAGGGGGTCTGTCATGTGTGCTCCCTCTCTGGCCTCTAGGTCACCAGGCTGCTCGTTATGGCGCCGACCTGTCACCATCGTTACGCGCACCTGCGCGTCATCAAATCAAATCAAATGTATTTATATAGCCCTTCGTACATCAGCTGATATCTCAAAGTGCTGTACAGAAACCCAGTCTAAAACCCCAAACAGCAAGCAATGCAGGTCATCCGACTCACCTGGACTCCATCACTTCCCTGATTACCTTCCCTACATTCAGTTGAAGTCGGAAGGTTACATACACCTTAGCCAAACACATTTAAACTAAGTTTTTCACAATTCCTGACATTTAATCCTAGTAAAACTTCCCTGTCTTTGGTCAGATAGGATCACCACTTTATTTTAAGAATGTGAAATGTCAGAATAATAGTAGAGAGAATTATTTATTTCAGATTTTATTTATTTTATCACCTTCCCAGTGGGTCAGAAGTTTACATACACTCAATTAGTATTTGGTAGCATTGCCTTTAAATTGTTTAACTTTTGTCAAACGTTTCGGGTAGCCTTCCACAAGCTTCCCACAATAAGTTGGGTGAATTTTGGCCCATTCCTCCTGACAGAGCTGGTGTAACTGAGTCAGGTTTGTAGGCCTCCTTGCTCGCACACGCTTTTTCAGTTCTGCCCACACATTTTCTATATGATTGAGGTCAGGGCTTTGTGATGGCCACTCCAATACCTTGACTTTGTTGTCCTTAAGCCATTTTGCCACAACTTTGGAAGTATGCTTGGGTTCATTGTCCATTTGGAAGACCCATTTGCGACCAAGCTTTAACTTCCTGACTGATGTCTTGAGATGTTGCTTCAATATATCCACATAATTTTCCCTTCTTCATGATGCCATCTATTTTGTGAAGTGCACCAGTCCATCATGCAGCAAAGCACCCCCACAACATGATGCTGCCACCCCCGTGCTTCACGGTTGGGATGGTGTTCTTCGGCTTGCAAGCGTCCCCCTTTTTCCACCAAACATAACGATGGTCATTATGGCCAAACAGTTCTAATTTTGTTTAATCAGACCAGAGGACATTTCTCCAAAAAGTAAGATCTTTGTCCCCATGTGCAGTTGCAAACCGTAGTCTGGCTTTCGTATGGTGGTTTTGGAGCAGTGGCTTCTTCCTTGCTGAGCCGCCTTTCAGGTTATGCCGATATAGGACTCATTTTACTGTGGATATAGATACTTTTGTACCTGTTTCCTCCAGCATCTTCACAAGGTCCTTTGCTGTTGTTCTGGGATTGATTTGCACTTTTCGAAACCAAAGTACGTTCATCTCTAGGAGACAGAACTCCTTCCTGAGCGGTATGACGGCTGCGTGGTCTCATGGTGTTTATACTTGCGTACTATTGTTTGTACAGATGAATGTGGTACCTTTAGGCATTTGGAAATTGCTCCCAAGTATGAACCAGACTTGTGGAGGTTTACAATTCTTTTTCTGAGGTCTTGGCTGATTTCATTTGATTTTCCCATGATGTCAAGCAAAGAGGCACTGACTTTGAGGGTAGGCCTTGAAATACATCCACAGGTACATCAAATGATGTAATTTAGCCTATCAGAAGCTTCTAAAGCCATGACATCATTTTCAGGAATTGTCCAAGCTGTTTAAAGGCACAGTCAACTTAGTGTATGTAAACTTCTGACCCACTGAAATTGTGATACAGTGAATTATAAGTGAAATAATCTGTCTGTAAACAATTGTTGGAAAAATTACTTCTGTCATGCACAAAGTAGATGTCCTAACTGACTTACCAAAACTATAGTTTGTTAACAAGAAATGTGTGGAGTGGTTGAAAAACGAGTTTTAATGACTCCAACCTAAGTGTATGTAAACTTCCGACTTCAACTGTATGTCACTCCCTTTGGTTCCTTCCCCAGGCGTCATTGCTTCATGTCTGTGCGTTGTTTGTGTTTTGTTTTAAGTTTTATTTTATTTCACCTTTATTTAACCAGGTAGGCCAGTTGAGAACAAGTTCTCATTTACAACTGCGACCTGGCCAAGAATAAAGCAAAGCAGTTCGACACATACAACAACACAGAGTTACACATGGAATAAACAAACATAGAGTCAATAATACAGTAGAAAAAATCTATATACAGTGTGTGCAAATGAGGTAAATAAGGGAGGTAAGTCAGTAAATAGGCCATGGTGGCGAAGTAATTACAATATACCAATTAAACACTGACGTGATTGATGTGCAGAAGATGAATGTGCAAGTAGAGATACTGGGGTGCAAAGGAGCAAGATAAATAAATAAATACAGTATGGGGATGAGATAGTTGGATTGGCTATATTACAGATGGGCTATGGTGCTTAATGCTAGTGAGGGAGATATGAGTCTCCAGCTTCAGTGATTTTTGCAGTTCGTTCCAGTCATTTGCAGCAGAGAACTGGAAGGAAAGGCGGCCAAAGTAGGAATTGGCTTTGGGGGTGACTAGTGAGATATACCTGCTGGAGCGCAGGGTGGGTGTTGTTATGGTGACCAGTGAGCTGGTCACAATGTTTAGTTTATTGATTAAATCACTCACTCCCTGAACTTGTTTCCTGACTCTCAGCGCACATCTTTACATCTGGCTAGAAATTAATAAGGAAATGATCTCAACCAAGAAAAATGTCGTCATGTGTGCTACCTATATCCCGCCAATAGAATCCCCATACTTGAACGATGACAGCTCCTCCATCCTAGAGGGGGAGATCAACCATTTCCAGGCCCAGGGACATGTACTAGTCTGTGCCAGAACTAGACAAGAACCTGACACTCTCAGCACAAAGGGGGACAAACACCTACCTGGAGATGACAGCATTCCCTCCCAAATATGCCCCGCCTACACACAACTATGACAAAACAACCAACAAAAACAGGTTACAACTCCTGCAGCTCTGTTGCATGCTGGGTCTGTACATAGTTAATTGTAGTCTTCGAGGAGACTCCTATGGTAGGTACACCTATAGCTCATCCCTTGGCAGTAGCACTGTAGATTACTTATCACTGACCTCAACCCAGAGTGTCTCAGAGCGTTCATAGTCAGCCCAGTAACACCCCTATCAGATCACAGCAAAATCACAGTCTACTTGAACAGAGCAATACTAAATCATGAGGCATCAATGCCAAAGGAACTGCACAATATTAAGAAATGCTATAGATGGATAGAAATTCGTGTAGAAACCTACCAAAAAACAATTAGGTAACAATACATGTAATCTTTTAAGACAATTTCCCGGATAAAGCATTTCACTGTGATAGTAAAGGTGTAAACATGGCAGTAGAAAGCCTAAACAGTATATTTGACCTTACAGCTAACCTATCAAATAAAATAAAAATTAAAGCGGACAAACTAAGAAAATGAAAAACAACGACAAATGGTTTGATGAAGAATGCAAAAACCTAAGAAAGAAACCTATCCAACCAAAAACATAGAGACCCATAAAACCTGAGTCTACGCCTTCACTATGGTGATTCACTAAAACAATACAAAAATACACTATGAAAAAAGAAGGAACAGCCCGTCATGTAATTGAAGAATCCTATAGAATCTAAACACTTCTGGGAAAATTGGAACACACTAAACAAACAACATCACGAAGAGTTATCTATCCAAAATGTAGATGTATGGATAAACCACTTCTCCAATCTTTTTGGCTCTATAACAAAGAACAAACAGCAAAAACATATACATGATCAATTAGAAATCTTAGAATTGGAATCAGAATCAGCTCTTAAAGACTACCAGAACCCACTGGATTATCCAAATGCATTGAATGAACTACAGGACAAAATACAAACCCTCCAACCCAAAAAGGCCTGTTGTGTTGATGGTATCCTAAATTAAATGATAGAATATACAGACCACAAATTCCAATTGACTATACTAAACTCTTTAACATCCTCCTCACCTGTGGCATCTTCCCCAATATTTGGAACCAAGGACTGATCACTCCACAAAAGTGGAGACAAGATTGACTCCAATAACTGCCGTGGGATACGCATCAACAACAACCTTGGGAAAATCCTCTGCATTATCATCAACAGTAGACTTGTACATTTCCTCAGTCAAAGCAATGTACTGAGCAAATGTCAAATTGGCTTTTTACCAAATTACCGTACAACAGACCACGTATTCACCCTGCACACCCTAAATGACAAACAAACCAAAACAAAGTCTTCTCATGCTTTGTTGATTTCAAAAAAGCTTTTGACTCAATTTGGCATGAAGGTCTGCTGTACAAATTGATGGAAAGCGGTGTTGGGGAAAAAACATACACCATTATAAACACAAACAACAAGTGTGCAGTTAAAATTGGCAAAAAAAACACACACATTTCTTTCCAAAGGGCTGTGGGGTGAGACAGGGTTGCAGCTTGAACCCCATCATCTTCAACACAGGGCACTAGAACAGTCTGCAGCAGCCGGCCTCACCCTACTAGACTCTGAAGTCAAATGTCCACTGTTTGCGGATGATCTGGTGCTTCTGTACCCAACCAAGGAGGGCCTACAGCAGCTTCTGCACAGGTTCTCTCATTTTACATTTTACATTTAAGTCATTTAGCAGACGCTCTTATCCAGAGCGACTTACAAATTGGTGCATTCACCTTATGATATCCAGTGGAACAACCACTTTACAATAGTGCATCTAACTCTTTTAAGGGGGAGGGGGGGGTTAGGAGGATTACTTTATCCTATCCTAGGTATTCCTTAAAGAGGTGGGGTTTCAGGTGTCTCCGGAAGGTGGTGATTGACTCCGCTGACCTGGCGTCGTGAGGGAGTTTGTTCCACCATTGGGGTGCCAGAGCAGCGAACAGTTTTGACTGGGCTGAGCGGGAACTGTACTTCCTCAGAGGTAGGGAGGCGAGCAGGCCAGAGGTGGATGAACGCAGTGCCCTTGTTTGGGTGTAGGGCCTGATCAGAGCCTGAAGGTACGGAGGTGCCGTTCCCCTCACAGCTCCGTAGGCAAGCACCATGGTCTTGTAGCTCTCAGACCTGGACCCTGACAGTAAATCATAGTAAGACAAAAAATAATGGTATTTCAAAAAAGGTCCAGTTGCCAGGACCACAAATACAAATTCCATCTAGACACCATTGCCCTAGAGCACACAAATAATTATATATACCTCAGCCTAAACATCAGCACCACAGGTAACCTACAAATCTGTGAACAATCTGAGACAAGACAAGTAGGGCCTTCTATGCCATCAAAAGGAACATAAAAGTCAACATCCCAATTAGGATCTGGCTACAAATACTTGAATCAGATATAGAACCCATTGCCCTTTATGGTGGAACGTTTTAAGTTCCTCGGCATACACATCACGGACAAACTGAAATGGTCCACCCACACAGACAGCGTGGTGAAGAAGGCACAACCTCTTCAATCTCAGGAGGCTGAAGAAATTTGGCTTGTCACTGAAAACACTCACAAACAGATGTACAATCGAGAGCATCCTGTCGGGCTGATCACCGCCTGCTCCGCCCACAACCGTAAGGCTCTCCAGAGGGTAGTGAGGTCTGTACAATGCATCACCGGGGGCAAACTACCTGCCCTCCAGGACACCTACACCACCCGATGTCACAGGAAGGCCAAAAAGATCATCAAGGACAACAACCACCCGAGCCACTGCCTGTTTACCCCGCTATCATCCAGAAGGCGAGGTCAGTACAGGTGTATCAAAGCTGGGATCGAGAGACTGAAAAACAGCTTCTATCTCAAGGCCATCAGACTGTTAAACAGCCATCACTAACATTGAGTGGCTGCTGCCAACATACTGACTCAAATCTCTAGCCACTTTAATAATTAAAAATTGGATGTAATAAATGTATCACTAGTCACATTAAACAATGCCACTTTACATAATGCTTACATACCTTACATTACTCATCTCATATGTATATACTGTACTCTATACCATCTACTGCATCTTGCCTATGCCATTCGGCCATCGCTCATCCATATATTTATATGTACATAGTCTTATTCATTCCTTTACACTTGTGTGTGTATAAGGTAGTTGTTGTGAAATTGTTAGACTACTTGTTAGATATTACTGCACGGTCGGAACTAGAAGCACAAGCGTTTCGCAACACTCGCATTAACATCTGCTAACCATGTGTATGTGACCAATACAATTTGATTTGATTTGGTTGCGAGGTCTGGGGTCCACTCACCAACCTAGAATTCACAAAATGGGACAAAATCCAAATTGAGACTCTGCATGCAGAATTCTGCAAAAATATCCTCAGTGTACAACGTAAAAACACAAAATAATTGTAAATACAACC
Source organism: Salvelinus sp. IW2-2015 (assembly GCF_002910315.2). NCBI lineage: Eukaryota > Metazoa > Chordata > Actinopteri > Salmoniformes > Salmonidae > Salvelinus > Salvelinus sp. IW2-2015. Next base: position 166,460 of record NW_019942610.1, on the reverse strand, counting down.
CATTTTCCATTTTGTACGTTAACTAAACTGCTCAAAAAAATAAAGGGAACACTAAAATAACACATCCTAGATCTGAATGAATTAAATATTCTTATTAAATACTTTTTTCTTTACATAGTTGAATGTGCTGACAACAAAATCACACAACAATTATCAATGGAAATCAAATTTATCAACCCTTGGAGGTCTGGATTTGGAGTCACACTCAAAATTAAAGTGGAAAACCACACTACAGGCTGATCCAACTTTGATGTAATGTCCTTAAAACAAGTCAACATGAGGCTCAGTAGTGTGTGTGGCCTCCACGTGCCTGTATGACCTCCCTACAACGCCTGGGCATYCTCCTGATGAGGTGGCGGATGGTCTCCCTGATGGATCTCCTCCCAGACCTGGACTAAAGCATCCGCCAACTCCTGGACAGTCTGTGGTGCAACGTGGCGTTGGTGGATGGAGCGAGACAGTGATGTCCCAGATGTGCTCAATTGGATTCAGGTCTGGGGAACGGGCGGGCCAGTCCATAGCATCAATGCCTTCCTCTTTGCAGGAACTGCTGACACACTCCAGCCACATGAGGTCTAGCATTGTCTTGCATTAGGAGAACCCAGGGCCAACCGCACCAGCATATGGTCTCACAAGGGGTCTGAGGATCTCATCTAGGTACCTAAGGCAGTCAGGCAACCTCTGGCGAGCACATGGAGGCTGTGCGGCCCCCAAAGAAATGCCACCCACACCATGACTGACCACCGCCAAACCGGTCATGCTGGAGGATGTTGCAGGCAGCAGAACGTTCTCCACGGCGTCTCCAGACTCTGTCACATCTGTTCATGTGCTCAGTGTGAACCTGCTTTCATCTGTGAAGAGCACAGGGCGCAGTGGCGGATTTGCCCAATCTTGGTGTTCTCTGGCAAATGCCAAACGTCCTGCACGGTGTTGGGCTGTAAGCACAACCCCCACCTGTGGACGTCGGCCCTCATACCACCCTTATGGAGTCTGTTTCTGACCATTTGAGTAGACACATGCACATTTTGTGGCCTTGCTGAGGTGCATTTTGCAGGGCTCTGGCAGTGCTCCTCCTGCTCCTCCTTGCACAAAGGCGGAGGTAGTGGTCCTGCTGCTGGGTTGTTGCCCTCCTACGGCCTCCTCCACGTCTCCTGATGTACTGGCCTGTCTCTGGTAGCGCCTCCATGCTCTGGACACTACGCTGACAGACACAGCAAAACCTTCTTGCCACAGCTCGCATTGATGTGCCATCCTGGATGAGCTGCACTACCTGAGCCACTTGTGTGGGTTGTAGACTCCGTCTCATGCTACCACTAGAGTGAAAGCACCGCCAGCATTCAAAAGTGACCAAAACATCAGCCAGGAAGCATAAGGAACTGAGAAGTGGTCTGTGGTCCACCACCTGCAGAACCCACTCCTTTATTGGGGTGTCTTGCTAATTGCTATAATTTCCCACTGTTGTCTATTCCATTTGCACAACAGCATGTGAAATTTATTGTCAATCAGCGTTGCTTCCTAAGTGGACAGTTTGATTTCATAGAAGTGTGATTGACTTGGAGTTAACATTGTGTTGTTTAAGTTGTTCCCTTTATTTTTTTGAGCAGTGTATTTGCACATCATTATAACACTGTATATAACCATAATATGACATTTGAAATGTGTCTATTCCTTTGAAAATGTGAGTGTAATGTTTACTGTTCATTTTTTATTGTTTATTTCACTTTTGTTTATTATCTGTTTCACTTGCTTTGGCAATGTGAACATATGTTTCCCAGGCCAATAAAGCCCTTTGAATTGAATTGAGGAGAAAGAGGGCGAGAGATAGAGAGAGAAGGCTTCATCTCAGTAAATCTTCAAGGCTTCCTCAGAGCACGTGTTGGGACATTAGAGCCTTACACACACCACACACACACACACACACACACACACACACACACACACACACACACACACACACACAACACACACCACACACACACACACACACACACACACACACACACACACACACACACACACACACACACACACACACACACACACACACACACACACACACACACACACACACACACAGGCCCCCACTGGGAGAGAAGCCAGAAACCAGACCATGCTAGCTCTGTGTTCTACTTCATCTGAGACTAGGCCCACAACAAGCAGAGAATATTCTGGTACAATTGATCTGCACAGACCATCTATAATCCAGTATAACCCACCATGCAATAATGAGAAATACAACTTAGATGAAACTTGAACACCTCAATACTTACCCTTCAAATACATTTACTAGTGATGTTATAATAAAAGCTGTGTTTAATACCACAGACAGAAGGCGCTACATCTGTTATGTGTTACCTGGCAGTTAGCGCATTGGGCCAGTAACCGAAAGGTCGCTAGTTCGAATCCCCAAGCAGACAAGGTGAAACGTCTGTCGTGTGCCCTTGAGCAAGGCACTTAACCCTTATTGCTTCAGGGTTGCCTTGATAATGGCAGACCCTGGCCGTGACTCCACCCTCTTGATGGTGTCTCAGGGAGAGTAGGGAATGCAAAAAACACATTTGCAATTCACACATGCGTGTTAATACACACTTGTACATGTGTGAAATAAGACAAATATAAGCACCCACCTAATTATTATTATCACTATTGTTATTATTATCATTATTATTATTATTATCATTATTATTATTATGCTATGGCTGAGTACAGTTTTTAGATCAGGGCCGGGATTCACAAAACAATCTTAAGATGTTTTTTTTTTAAAGTTGCCATTCCTCAATAAAGTTCTTGAAAATGTTCTTAAGTTTCTGCCAATGTTTATCCTAGAAAATAGTTAAGAAGAAATTAGATTCTTGAAAATTAAGTTATTGGATTTCTTTTTGGAAATGTTCTTAATTCCAAGATAGCTAAAACCTTGCTAACGAAAGCAATTGAACATGTTTAATTCACTCACAAACTCATTGAGTATTGATTGTTTTAAATCCAATATATTTTTTTGACGAGTAACCTCAGTAAGAAATATGCTAACATGATTGCTAGCTTGGTTGCCTAGTGACAATCATCTTAAGAAGATTGTTAAGTTCGTAAGAAGATATTTGAGAAGTTCAGAAAATCATAAATTAAGAAAATCATAAATTCTTCCGAAATGTTTGAGGAACTATCTTATGAAGTTATTATTTTTTTTCTTAAGAAGCGTCTTAAGTTTTTGCGTAAGAAGTGTTTTGTGAATCTGGGCCGGAGTTCCCACAATTACAGTAAGGTACAGTGTTTTCAATCTAATCCAGTTTGTGTGAAACTGATCTAGAATCAGTACTTTAACCTCTCAAGACCTCTTATGTGGAATAGGGGTGGAGGAATGCAGGTGTGTGACGTGTGACGTGTGTGTGTGTTTGTGTGTGCATGTGTGTGTGTGTGTTGACTGTTGATGACTCAGCTTCCTCACCCTTGACAATCAGGGAAGATACAGCAGGGCAATGCTACGGCAACTGGTTGTCATGTGACCGAAAGCTGTGACTCGGCAATGAGAGGCACACAGGCTAACACGCAGATACACACACCCATAGAGTGAGGAAACCGCAGGACATTACCGCGGAGGTGGTAGAACACGTTCTTATATAACTAACACACATGCATTACAGCTTACTATAGTATAACCTCACCACCGAGTATGGGAAGAAAATTGAAAAACACTTGTAATCCCAGTGAAGGAGGGGACTGATACAGAGAGCTAGCCCTAACTCCCTGTTGTTAAGGATTCATGTGCGTCACACAAAGAGGGCTCCTGTCGGAACCATATGTCCTCTGAGAGACAACTCTTCAGTTCCACCTGTGTGGCTTCCCTGTGACAGCATGTGTACACTACAAACACTGTACTTACAGGAGTAATTACACTAATTCGAACACTGTAATGTGTTACATAAGCACTATAAAGTCGTTTCTAAGCTCCGCTGAGGCGACTTTATACATAACCTACTGACCTCTTTCTTCCCTCTGTAGAAACTACAATTCAAAAGACATGACCTTAATTCACTTACCGCGATCCAACTACACTGTCTAGTGACATTATAGAAAAACAGTAGTAGAAGTACCAACAATAACAAAACAACGCTTCACCTATTCCTTTCCAAAGGATCAGGACAGGATCGATGGTAACCTTGCTTTGAGAACAGCATATTATGACAATAACACATGATGAAACTGAATCTCACACCATTTGCTGCTGAGAAACATTACTAACTAGTAGGTGTAAAAATATGTGCATTATTTAAATCTACTGACAACGTTCAAGTGGTTATGTTGTTTCCTCTGTGTATTATTGTTACAGCAAGATCTCTCTGAGAGTGAAAGAACTTATCTCAACTCTTTCTCGAAAGCTAAGCTGACTTTACACACTCTCTCTATTCATGCTTAGCCAAGAGTCTGAAGCGAGGAGGACACAAACACAATACAAAAGGTATCCTGTCCCTTTAAGAGGGAGTCTGAGGCGAGGATGGCACAAACACAATACAACGGGTCTCCTGTCCCTTTAAGAAGGAGTCTGAGGCGAGGAGGGCGCACAAACAACATAGAAAGGGTCTCCTGTCCCTTTAAGAGGGAGTCTGAGGTGATGAGGGCACAAACAAAATAGAAAGGGTCTCCTGTCCCTTTAAGAGGGAGTCTGAGGTGAGGAGGGCACAAACAAAATAGAAAGGGTCTCCTGTCCCTTTAAGAAGGGGTCTGAGCTGTGAGTTCATTCAGGCAGCCACACACTGTGCATCTATTTATAGCCACTGTGTATGAGCTCTCCATTATATTTACATGAGAGCCACACTCCACTCAACACACACACACACACACACACACACACACACACACACACACACACACACACACACACACACACACACACACACACACACACACACACACACACACACACACACACACACACACACACACACACACACACACACACACACACACACACACACACACCCTGCCCACTCTGCTTGCTCTTCATCTGCATACACAGAGCAGCTTTTCCTGCTGTGTGTGGCTTATCATTCAGTGATGTGTGTTAGTGTGTGGTCCTCACTGCCCGGTGGTATTATCACTAGCTTCTTGACTGTTCAGTGGTGCCGTGTGTGTCCTCTAGCAAAGAGAGTCCAAGCATGTGGGTGTGTGTGTTTCTGGGTTTGTGTGTGTGTGCTTATGTGTTTGATGAGTCACTATCTGACACAGCAAGCAGATTAATTACACTCACTGAGCCTGTGTGTCCATTTAGACCCGCCATCTACACAATGCTTGAGTCTTATACATTCATTTACATTGTCTTAGACAGACAGACAGACAGACAGACAGACAGACAGACAGACAGACAGACAGACAGACAGACAGACAGACAGACAGACAGACAGACAGACAGACAGACAGAAAGACAGACAGACAGCAGGACAGTCACAGAGAGGAACATCTCTCTCATTAGTAATGTTACCAACCGCCGTGTGTGTGTGCTCATGTGCGTGTGCATTTTTGTGTGTATGTGCGTGTGTGTGTGTGAATACTTCTGGTCGATACTGTTTGCAGTGTGTGTACGTGAATGACAGTTTATAATGCCAGAGGAGCTTCAGTCACCGTCTTCTTTAAATCCTGTCTATGGCCCGTATAACATATAACATGCCCACCGTTGAAGAATAGACGGAAATACAGCGAGCGGAGATCGGGGTGCCTTGTTAGAATTCATTTGCGAGTGGGTAACCCGGCTCTACCATCTGTTCTATTGGCCAATGTACAATCCCTGGAAAAAAAACTGGATGATCGCCGTTCGAGACTTTCCTACCAACGGGACATTAAAAACTGTAATATCTTATCTTTCACCGAGTCGTGGCTGAACGACGACACTAATAATATTCCTTTGGCTGGGATTTCCGGCAGGACATACCAGCTACGTCTGGCAAGACGAGGGGTGGGGGTGTGTGGTGCGCGATGTCTAGCATTAAGGAAGTCTTGAGGTATTGCTCGCCTGAGGTAGAATACATCATGATAAGCTGTAGACCACACTATCTACCAAGAGAGTTTCCACCTATATTTTTCGTAGCCGTCTATTTACCACCACAAACCGATGCTGGCACTAAGACTGCACTCAACAAGCTGTATAAGGCCATAAGCAAACAAGAAAATGCTCATCCAGAAATTGCGCTCCTAGTGGCCGGGGACTTTAATGCAGGCAAACTTAAATCTGTTTTACCTCATTTCTACCAGCATGTCACATGTGCAACCAAAGAGACGCATACAATGCTCTCCCTCATCCTCCATTTAGCAAATCTGACCATAATTCGATCCTCCTGATTCATGCTTACAAGCAAAAACTAAAGCAGGAAGTACCAGGGACTCGCTCAATACGGAAGTGGTCAGATGACGCGGATGCAACGCTACAGGACTGTTTTGCTAGCACAGACTGGAATATGTTCCGGGATTCATCCAATGGCATTGAGGAGTATACCACCTCAGTCACCGGCATCATCAATAAGTGCATCAACCCTTGTTGTCCCCACAGTGATCGTACGTACATATCCCAACCAGAAGCCATGGATTATAGGCAACATCCGCACTGAGCTAAAGGGTAGAGCTGACGCTTTCAATGAGCGGGACACTAATCCAGATGCTTAAAAGAACTCGTGCTATGCACTCAGACAAACCATCAAACAGGCAAAGCGTCAATACAGGACTAAGATTGAATACTACTCTGACGCTTGTCGGACGTGGCAGGGCTTGCAAACTATTACGGACTACAAAGGGAAACCCAGCCGCGAACTACCCAGTGACGCAAGCCTACCAGACGAGCTAAATGCCTTTTATGCTAGCTTCGAGGCAAGCAACGCTGAAGCATGCATGAGAGCACCAGCTGTTACGGACGAATGTGTGATCACGCCCTCCTGAGCAAGACATTTAAACAGGTCAACATTCACGAGGCCGCGGGGCCAGACGGATTAGCAGGACGTGTACTCTGAGCATGCGCGGACCAACTGGCAAGTGTCTTCACTGACATTTTCAACCTTTGACCGTGTCTGTAATACCTACATGTTTCAAGCAGACCACCATAGTCCCTGTGCCCAAGAAAGCTAAGGTAATCTGCCTAAATGACTACCGCCCCGTAGCACTCACGTCGGTAGCCATGAAACGCTTTTTAAATTTATGTTATTTAACCTTTAACTAGGCAAGTCAGTTACAATGATAGCCTACCCAGGCCAAACCCGGACAACGCTCGGCCAATTGTGCGCCGCCGTATGGGACTCCCAATCACCTCTGGAATCGAACCAGGGTCTGTAGTGATGCCTCTAGCACTGTGATGCAGTGCGTTAGACCGCTGTGCCACTCGGGAGCCCAAAAAAGTCTGGTCATGGTTCACATCAACACCATCATCCCAGACACCCTAGACCCACTACAATTCGCATACCGCCCAAACAGATACACAGATGATGCAATCTCAATCGCACTACACACTGCCCTTTCCCACCTGGACAAAAGGAACACCTATGTGAGAATGCTGTTCATTGACTACAGTTCAGCGTTCAACACCATACTGCCCACAAAGCTCATCACTAAGATAAGGACCCTGGGACTAAACACCTCCCTCTGCAACTGGATCCTGGACTTCCTGACGGGCTGCCCCCAGGTGGTAGGGGTAGGCAACAACACATGTGCCACGCTGATCCTCAACACGGGGGCCCCTCTGAGGTGTGTGTTTAGTCCCATCCTGTACTCCCTGTTCACCCACGACTGCGTGGCCAAGCACGACTCCAACACCATCATTAGGTTTGCTGAAGGCACAATAGTGGTAGGCCTGATCACCGACAACAATGAGACAGCCTATAGGGAGGAGGTCAGAGACCTAGCAGTGTGGTGCCAGGACAACAACCTCTCCCTCAACATGAGCAAGACAAAGGAGCTGATCGTGGACTACAGGAAAAGGAGGGCCTTGGTGTCCACATCACCAGCAAACGATCATGGTCCAAACACACCAAGACCTTCCCTCCTCCTGCTCCTTTACCTCCCCTGCCCTCCTCCTGCTCCTTTACGTCCCCTGCCCTCCTGCTCCTTTACCTCCCCTTCCTTGCTCCGTTTTACTCCCTGCACTCCTCTTGCTCTTTACCTCCCCTGCCCTCTCCGTCCTTCCTGTCCTACCCCCCCCCCTGCCCTCCTCCTGCTCCTTTACGTCCCTGCCCTGCTCCTGCCTTTATCCCACCCCGCCCTCTCCTGCTCCTTTCTTTACCTCCCTGCCCTCTCTCCTGCTCCTTCTCTACCTCCTGCCTCTCTCTGCTCTTACTCCCTCCCTTCCTCCTCCTGCTCCTTTACGTCCCCTGCCCTGCTCCTGCCCTTTATCCCACCCGCCTCCTCCTGCTCTTCTCCTCTTCCTCCCCTGCCCTCCTTCTGCTCCTTCTCCTTTACCTCCCTGCCCTCCTCCTGTTCCTTTACCCCCCCCTTCCTCTCTCCTCCTCTCTTACCTCCACTGCCCTCCTCCTGTTCCTTTATCCCCCGCCCTCTCCTGCTCCTGCTCCTTTACCACCCTGCCTCCTCCTGTCCGTCTCCGTTACCCCCTGCCTTCCTCCTGCTCCTTTTACCTCCCTGCCCTCTCTGCTCCTTTACCCCCCTGCCTCCTCTCTCGCTTCTTTACCCCCCTGGCCCTCCTCCTGCTCCTTTACCTCCCTGCCCTTCCGTCTGCTCCTTTACCTCGCCTCTGCCATCTCCTGCTCCTCCTTTACCTTCCTGCCACTCTCGCTGCTCCCTTTACCCCCTACCCCTGCCTCTCCTGCTCCATTTACCTTCCCCTGCCTATCTCCTGTCCTCTTACCTCTCCTGCCCTCCTCCTGCTGCCGTTAGTCCCCCCCCGCCCTCCTCCTGAACCTTTCCTCTCCTGCCCTCTTCCACCACTCTCCCGCCTGCCTATCTCCCTGCTTCCTTTACCTTCCCCTGCCCTCTCCACCGCACTCTCCCCCGCTGCCCATCTCCCTGCTCCTTTAGACCTCCTCTGCCCCTCTTCTCACCACCTCTCCCCGCCTGTCCATTCGCTCGCTCCTTTACCTCCCTGCCCTCTTCCACCACTTCGTCCCGCCGCCTACCCATCTCCTGGCTTCCTTACCATCCCGCCGTCTAGCACCCTCGCTTTGTCACCGCCCTTAGCAATTCACTGCTCCTTTCCGCTCCGTGCCCTTCACCCACTCTTCGTTTTTATTTTTTTTTTTTCCCCCCCCCCCCGGCCCTTGGGGGCCCCCCCCCACATCCCTCTTCCACGCCCCCCCCTTTGGGGGGCGGCTCCTTTTCCTCCCCTGCCGCTCTTCCACCACTCTCCCCGCCTGCCATCTCCCTGCTCCTTTCCTCCCTGCCCCATCTTCCACCCACTCTCCCTCGCGCATACGGGGTCGGGCGTCTTATCTCCCTGTCCTTTCCATCTCCCGCGCTGCTCCCTGTTTCCCCCCCCTCTTCCACCCACTCTCCGCCGCGTGCCAGTGCGGCTGCTCCTTGCTCCGCCATGGCCTGTGCCACGCCCAGTCTCCCCGGCGCTGGCCATCTCCTCTGTACCTCCCCTGTGTGCTGGGCCACCCACTTCCCCGCGTGCGCCTCTCCTGCCGTTTACCTCCTCTCGTGCCCGTCCTGTTCCCCACTCGTCCCCGGCGGTTTCTGTTCTCCTTGTGCCATTTACCTCCCTGGCCCTCTCTCCTGTGTTTGCTGCTCCTTTACCTCCCCTGCCCCTCTTCCACCCACTCTCCCCCGCCTGCCCATCTCCCTGCTCCTTTACCTCCCCTGCCCCTCTTCCACCCACTCTCCCCCGCCTGCCCGGCTGCCTGCCTCCCTTGATCTGGGTGTTGGATGCTGGATGTTCACTGTCGCAGAAAATCCAAGCTAGTAATAAAACTGCCAAACTCCCACGCTGTTTAATTTAAACCTGCCTGGTCTGACTGGACTGCTGCTGCTGGACTGTGAGGCTGACTGCAGTTATATAGACGGATAGGGAACACTCCCTACTGAGGAGAGGAGTGTGTGTGTGGGAGGGAGTGACATGCCTGATCTGATTTCTGGGGGTGTTCAGAGGTTGATGGCCGATGGGGAGAGGGAGTCTGTTATTACCTTCTAGTCTGTACTGAACCCAATCTAACAGGCAGAGATATTCCTCCCTGCTCCTGCTCCATCCAGTCACAGTGTTCATTACAACTAACAATGTCTGTCTGCTTCGAGCACACAGGGAATCCTCAGTCTGCTCAGCTCTGCTGCAGTTCTCATTACATCATCACATACTGCACTGGGCTGGCCAACACATACTGTACACACACGCATGCATTTAAGCACACGCGCGCACACACACGTACGCACGCACACACCAGGAAGGCATTACACAGCTCACGCATGTTGTTAACTGTGTGTGTCTCAGTCAGACATATGATAGGTAGAAAAGCCTGCAGTAGATTATTGTGAGTTAGGCTCTGCCTTGGTACTGGCAAGGAGTGGAGAGGAACAGAGGGAGAGGAGGAGACACACATGCAAACTCACACATGCACGAATGCACGCACACATAAATCCCAGATAGCACTTGGAGTGCTCCTCGGGGGAGTAGGAAGGAGGAGAAAAGAGAGAGACACTGATCTGTTACATTCCTGTTATAAAGACCACTAGCTGCCATATACCAGCAGATACCATATATCACTAGCTACCATATATCACTAGCTACCATATACCAGAAGATTCCATATACCAGTAGACTCTGGCCATATCCCAGCCAAGCAGATAACCATAATACCAGTAGCTACCTGATATACCATTAGCTCGCCCATATATCACTTTACTAGCAATCCAGCATGATACCAGCAGATACATTATGTTATCGACTTCAGCTGCCATTAAAGATAGATTCAACTAGACCGATACATATAACCTTTTAGTTAGTTGCCCATGATTAACACGCATCAGAGCCAGAATACATATAAATACCATAGTACGCATATGTGACGTACCATAATTTATATATCTAGCTAACATAAATTTAATCAACTAAGCTACATATGGTACCGTCCAGCAGATGACAATATATCACCACTTAGCTGTACTAGCTGCATAGTAACAGCAGATACCATAAGCTTGTAGATATAACGGCTAGTAAGGGTTGGGCAGTGCCTATATACCACTAGCTGATATACCAGCAGATACCATATACACTAGCTACCATATTCACTAGCTAGCCATTACCAGCAGATACAATATACCACTAGCTACCATATATCACTAGCTGCCATATACAGCAGATACCATATACCAGTAAGCTAGACCATATACCACTAGCTGCCATATACCGTAGCTCTGCCATATTACCAGCAGATACCATATACCAGTAGCTACCATATATCATAGCTACCATATATCACTAGCTACCATATACCAGCAGTACATATTATCACTAGCTGCCCATATACCAGCAGATACCATATACCATAGCTACATATACACTAGCTGCCATATACCACAGATACCATATACCACTAGCATATATCACTAGCTGCCATATCCAGCAGATACCATATACCAGTAGCTACATATACCACTAGCTGCCATATACCTAGCTGCCATATACCAAGCAGATACCCAATAACCAGTGCTACATATATCACTAGCTACCATATATCACTAAGCTACCATATACCATGCAGATACCATATATCACTAGCTGCCATATACCAGCAGATACCATATACCAGTAGCTTGCATATATACCAGTAGCTACCATATACCACTAGCTGCCATATACCATAGCTGCATATACCA
>NW_019942610.1:121750-154645 GCF_002910315.2 Salvelinus sp. IW2-2015 | reverse complement strand
TATAGAAAAACATAGTATAAGTACCAACAATAACAAAACAACGCTTCACCTATCCTTCCAAAAAGATCAGACAGATCATGGTAACCTTGCTTTGAGAACAGGCATTCTATGAACAATAACACATGATGAAACTGAATCTCACACCATTTGCTGCCTGAGAACATTACAAAACAGAGTTAAAAATATCGTGCTTATTTAATCTACTGACAACGTAAGTTTAGTTTGTTTCCTCTGTATTATGTTACAGCAAGATCTCTCGAGAGTGTGAAAAACTAGCGTCAACCTTTCTCGAAAGCTAAGCTGACTTTACACACTCTCTTCTAGTCATGGCTTAGCCACAGAGTCTAAGCGAGGAGGACACAACACAAGTACAAAAAGGTACCTGTCCCTTTAAGAGGGAGTCTGAAGGCGAGGATGCACAAACACAATACAACGGTCTCCTTCCCCTTTAAGAAGGAGTCTGAGGCGAGAGCGACGCCGCACCAAACCACATAGAAAGTCGTTTCTGTCCCTTAAGAGGAGTCTGAGGTGATGAGGGCACAAACAAGCAATAGAACGGTCTCCTTCCCTGTTAAGGAGGGAAACTCTGAGGTGGAAGGGCACAAAACAAAATAAAAGATCTCCTTGTCCCTTTAATGAAGGGGTCTGAGCTGTGAGTTCATCAGGCAGCCACACACTGTGCATCATTTATAGGCCGACTGGTTATGAGCGCTCTCCATTATATTTACGATGAGAGCACACTCCACTACAACACACACACACACACACACCACACACACACACACACACACACACACACACACACACCACACACACACACACACCACACACACAACACACACACACACACACACACACACACACACACACACACACACACACAACACACACCCTGCCACTCTGCTTGCTTCTTATCTGCATACACAGAGCAGCTTTTCCTGCTGTGTGTTGGCTTATCATTCGTGATGTGTGTAGTTGTCGTCCTCACTGACCGGTGGTATATTCACTAGCTTCCTGACTGTTCAGTGGTGCGCTGTGTGTCCTTCTAGCAGAAGAGAGTCCCAAGCATGTGGGTGTGTGGTGTTTCGGGGTTTGGTGTGTGTGCTTTATGGTTGGATGAGTCACTATCTTGACACAGTCAAGAGATTAATTACACTCACTAAGCCTGGTGGTCCATTTAGACCCCCATCTACACAATGCTTTGAAGTCTTATTACATTTTCATTCTACATGTTGTCGTTTAGACAGAACAAGACAGACAGAGACAGACAGAAGACAGACCAGACAGACAGCACAGACAGACAGACAGCAGACGACAGAACAGACACAGACCAGAAAGACAGGACAGGAACAGGCAGTGACAGTTGTCACGGAGTGAAAATCTTCTCTCATTAGTAATAGTTACCAACCGCCGTGGGTGTGTGTCATGTGCGTGTGCGTATTGTTTGTGTTGATATGGTGCGTGTGTGTGGGGTGTTGTGATGACTTCTGTGTCGATTACTGTTTGATGTCAGTGTGGTGTACGCTGAACTGCACAGTCTTATAATGCCAGAGGAGCTTCAGTGCACCGTCTTTCTTTAAATCCGTCTTGCCGGGTGCTTATAGCGTTGGATTTAAATTCGTTTAGTTCCCACCTTGGAAGACATGAGACGGGGATGCAGTGTAGCGTGTAGATCGGGGTGAGCTGTTGTTAAAGTTCATTATGCGAGTGGTAACCCGGCTCTACCATCTGTTGCTATGCGCAATGTCAATCCGGAGAAAAAACTGGATGATCGCCGTTCGAGACTTTCCTACCAGGAGATCATTAAACTGTAAATTGTTATCTTTCACCGAGTCGTTGGCTGAACGACGACGACTAGATAATATGTCCTTTGGGCTGGGATTTCCGCGCAGGACGATACACGGCTACGTCCTAGCAAGCGAGCGGTGGGGGTGTGTGGGCCGCGATGATCTATGCATTAAGGAAGTTCTTGAGGTATGCTCGCCTGAGGTAGAATACATCATGATAAGCTGTAGACACACTATCTACCAAGAGGTTTCCACCTATATTTTTCGTAGCCGTCTATTTCCACCCCAACCGATGCTGGCACTAAGACTGCCACTGTCAACAAAGCTTTATAAGGCCAGTAAGGCAAAACAAGAAAATGCTTCATCCAGAAATTGGCGTCCTAGTGGCGGGACTTTATGCAGGCCAACTTAATCTGTTTACCTCATTTCTACCAGCAGTGTCACATGTGCAACCAAAGAGACGCATACAATGCTCTCCCTCATCCTCCATTTTAGCAAATCTGACCATAAATTCGATCCTCCTAGAGTTCATGTTACAAGCAAAAACTAAAAGCAGAATGTACCAGGACTCGCTTCAAATACGGAGTGGCAGATGACGCGGATGCAACGCTACAGATTTTTTGCTAGCACAGACTGGGAATATGTTAGCCGGGATTCATCCAATGCATTGAGGAGCCTATACCACCTTCATCACGGCGCATTCATCAATTAGTGCATCAACCCTTGTGTGTCGCCCACAGTGATGTTACGATACATATTTCCCAACCAGAAGCCATGGATTATAGTGCAACATCCGCCACTGAGCTAAAGGTTAAGAGCTGACGCTTTTCATATGAGCGGCACTAATTCAGATGTTTAAAAAACTCGTGCTATGCACTCAGACAAACCATCAAACCAGGAAAGCGTTCAATACAGGACTAAGATGTGAATACTACTCTGACGCTTGTCGGACGTGGCAGGGCTTGCAAACTGATTACGACTACAAAGGAACCCAGCCCGCGAAGCTACCTAGTGACGCAGCTACCCAGACGAGCTAAATGCTTTAATGCTAGCTCGAAGCAAGCAACGCTGAAGCATGGCATGAGAGCACCAGGCTGTTACGGACTGAATTGTGTGATGCACGCCCGTCTGAGCAAGACATTTTAAACAGCGTCAACATTCACGAGGCCGCGGGGGCCAGACGGAATTAGGTCAGGACGTTGTACTCTGGAGCATGGCCGGCGACCAACTGGGCAAGGTCTGTGTGGGGTTCAACTGACATTTTTCAACCTGTTGACCGTGTCTGTTAATACCTACATCGTTTCAAGCCAGACGCACCTATGAGTCCTGTAGCCAAGAAAGCTAAAGGTAGATCTGCCTAAATGGACTACCGCCTCGTTAGCACTGTCACGTCGGTAGCCTGAAAACGCTTTTAAATATTTATTTATTTAACCTTTAACTAGGCAGCAGTACGAATGATAGCCTACCAGCCAAAACCCGGACAACGTCGGCCAATTGTGCGCGGCACGGATATGGACTCCCAGACAGCTCTGGAATCGAACCAGGGTCTGTAGTGATGCCCTCGTGAGCACTGTGATGGCAGTGCCGTTGACCGCTGTGCCATCTCGGGAGCCCAGAAAAGTCTGGTCATGGTTCACATCAACACCATATCCAGAACCCTAGACCCCACTACCAATTCGGCATACCGCCCGAAACAGATACACAGATGATGCAATCGCAAGTCGCACTACACACTGCCCTTTTCCCACCGACAAAAGAACACCTATGTGAGAATGCTGTTCATGACTACAGTTCAGCGTTCAACCACCATACTGCCCACAAGAGCTGCATCACTAAGATAGAGGACCCTGGACTTAAACGACCTCCCTCTGCGAAACTGGATCCTGGACTTCCTTGACGGGCGCCCCCAGTGTAGGGGTAGGCAACAAACACATGGTGCCACGCGATCCTCAACACGGGCCCCTCTGAGGTGTGTGTTTAGTCCCATCCTGTTACTCCCTGTTCAAGCCCACGACTGCGTGGCAAGCCAACTCACACCCATCATTAGGTTTGCTGAAGCACAAAGCTGTAGGCCTGAATCACCACAACAATGAGACAGCCTAGTAGGCGAGGGGAAGGTCAGAACCAGCAGTTGGTTCCAGGGACACACAACCTCTCCCTTCAACATTGAGCCAAGGACAGGAGCTGATCGTGACTACAGGAAAAAGCTAGGGCCTTTGGTGTCCACATCACCAGCAACATCATGGTCCAACACACACCAAGACCTTCCCTCCTCCTTTCTTCTTTTTTTTTCCCCTTTCCCCCCATGCTCCTTTACCTCCCCTGCCTTCCTCCTCTCCTTTACGTCCCCGTCCCTCCTGCTCCTATTACCCTTCCCCTTCCCTCCTCCTGCTCCTTTTTCACAATTACCTGCAATCCTCTCCTCTACATGTCTGCCGTTGAGCGCTACACACTAGTGCTCTGCCTTTCTCCATTTACCTCCCACTGCCCTCCTCCTCCTCCTCCGCATCTTCTCCCTCCGTCATTCGTTTACGCATCCGCTGCCCTGCTCCGTGCCTATGCCATCCACCCGCCCTCTCCTGCTCCTTCTCTTTTACCTCCCCTGCCCTCCTTCTGCGTGCGCGTGCGTGCGCGTTTACCTCCCCTGCCCTCCTTCTCCTCGTCACCCCAAACAAATATACAATACTGTCCCCCTGCCGCTGCGATCAACTATCTCTATATCCCGCCCTCCTCCTGCCGAGTGCGCGTGCTCCTCACCGAGTCGCGCGCTCTGCGTGGCGGTCTACACATATACACCCTAACAATCCCCCCGAGCCTGACGCGTGCGCGTAACTCTGATCATACGCCGTCCACACCCTGGCGTGCGTAGTGCCTCCGTCTCTCTGCATGGCGCTAAACAACAACACATGCGCGCGCTCCCCCAACTCTGCTCCATCGCATCCTTTACCACCCCTGCCCTCCTCTGCTCCTTCTCCTTTACCCCCCCAGCCCTCCTCCTGCTCTTTACCTCCTCTCTCTATGCGTGACTCATGTGCGCAACCTTCTCTATCGCTGCGCCGCGGTGCGCGTCCTGCCCTTACTCCACATACCCGAATTACCTTTTGAGCCCCTCTCTCTCTATCTCTCACTCTCTCTCGCGCGTGCGCACTGTCTACCGCCTCCTCTTGAAGCTTGCGTGCACCCCCTGCCCGCGCGTGCGACCTGCTCCTTTTACCTCCCCTGCCTATCTCCCTGCTCCTAAACTCTCCTCCTATTCTTCTTTTTCCACTTTACCCCCTCCCTCCTGAACCTTTCCCTTCCTTGCCCCTCTTCTCCACTCGCCCCGCCTGCCTATCCTCCCTGCTCTTTACCTCCTGCCCCTCTTCCACCCACTCTCCCCGCCTGCCATCTCCCTGCTCCTTTACCTCCCATGCCCCTCTTCCACCCATCTCCCCCTGTACCATTCCCTGCTCCTTTACCTCCCCTGCCCCTTTCCACCACTTCGCCCGCCTACCCATCTCCTGCTCCTTTACCTCCCCTGCCCGCTCTTCCACCACTCTCCCCCGCCTGCCATCTCCCTGCCTCCTTTCCCTCCCCTGCCCCTCTCTCCACCCATCTCTCCCCTGCCTGCCCATCTCCCTGCTCCTTTCCCTCCCTGCCCCCTCTTCACCACACTCTCCCCCGCCTGCCATTCTCCTTCCTTTACCCTCCCTCCCCTCTTCCAACCCACTCTCCCCCGCGGTCCTATCCCCTGCTCCTTTCCCTCCTTGCCCCTCTCCCCCACTCTCCCCGCCTGCCCATCTCCTTGCTCCTTTCACCTCCCCGTGCCCTCTTCCACCCACTCTCCCCCGCGCTGCCCATCTCCCTGCTCCTTTACCTCCCTGCCCCCTTCCACCCACTCTCCCCGCCTGGCCCATCTCCCTGGCTCCTTTACCTCCCCTGCCTCCTCTTCCACCCACTCTCCCCCGCCTGCCCCATCTCCCTGCTCCTTTACCTCCGCTGCCCCTCTTCCACCCAACTTCTCCCCGCCTGCCCATCTCCCTGCTCCTTACTCCCTGCCCCTCTTCCACCCACTCTCCCCGCCTGCCCAGCTCTGCTCTACCTCCTGCCCCTTCACTCACTCCGCTGGCCCTGCTCGCGTGTTGGTGTTGGATGCTGGATGTTCACTGTTCGCAGAAAGATCCAAGCTAGTAATAAAAACTGCCAAACTCCCACGCTGTTTTAATTTAAACCGTGCCTGGTCTGACTGGACTTGCTGCTGCGGACTGTAGGCTGACTGCAGTTATAAATGACGGATAGGGAACACTCCCTACTGAGGAGAGGAGTGTGTGTGTGGAGGGATGACATGCCTGATCTGATTTCTGGGGGTGTTCAGAGGTTGATGGCGATGGGGAGAGGGAGTCTGTATACCTTCTAGTCTGTACTGAACCCAATCTAACAGGCAGAGATATTCCTCCCTGCTCCTGCTCCATCCAGTCACAGTGTTCATTACAACTAACAATGTCTGTCTGCTTCGAGCACAGGGAATCCTCAGTCTGCTCAGCTCTGCTGCAGTTCTGCATTACATCATCAACATACTGCACTGGGCTGGCCAACACATACTGTACACACACGCATGCGATTTAAGCACACGCCGCGCACACACACGTACGCACGCACACACCAGGAAGGCATTACACAGCTCACGCAGTTGTTAACTGTGTGTGTCTCAGTCAGACATATGATAGGTAGAAAAGCCTGCAGTAGATTATTGTGAGTTAGCTCTGCCTGGTACTGGCAAGGAGTGGAGAGGAACAGAGGGAGAGGAGGAGAACACATGCAAACTCACACATGCACGAATGCACGCACACATAAATCCCAGATAGCACTTGGAGTGCTCCTCGGGGAGTAGGAAGGAGGAGAAAAGAGAGAGACACTGATCTGTTACATTCCTGTTATAAAACCACTAGCTCTCATACCAGCAGATACCTATATCACTAGCTACATATATCACTAGCTACCATATACCAGCAGATACCATATATCACTAGCTGCCATATACCACAATACCATATACCAGTAGCTTGCCATATACCAGCAGATACCATATACCAGTAGCTCTACCTATATACATATAAGCTGCCATATATACTAGCTACCATATACCAGCAGATACATATATATCGATAGCTGCCATTATACCAGCAGATACCATATACCATAGCTGCCATATACCAGCAGATACACGACTATACCAGTAGCTACCATATCGATCACTAGCTACATATATCACTAGCTACACCACACTATCATTATCACTAGCTGCATATACCAGTGCATAATACACTATGCCGAGCTCCATCCACAGACTATACATAAAACAGCATATACCATACGATCACATACCATATCCAGCGTATAATACACTAGCTCCACAACAGTATTATCCATGACCAGCGATACCATATACCACTAGCTACCATATATCACTAGCTGCCATATACCAGCAGATACCAATACCAGTAGCTACCATATACCACTAGCTGCCATACATACCAGTAGCTGCCATATACCAGCAGATACCAGTATACCAGTAGCTACCATATATCACTAGCTACCATATATCACTAGCTACCATATACCAGCAGATACCATATATCACTAGCTGCCATATACCAGCAGATACCATATACCACTAGCTACCATATATCATAGCTGCCATATCCAGCAGATACCATATACCACTAGCTTTAACCCCCCCATTATATCACTAGCTGCACTATACCAGCAGATACCATTATACAGTAGCTACCATATACCACTAGCTGCCATATACCAGTAGCTGCCATATACCAGCAGATACCATATACAGTAGCTACCATATATCACTAGCTACCATATATCACTAGCTACCATATACCAGCAGATACCATATATCACTAGCTGCCATATACCAGCACAGATACCATATACCAGTAGCTGCCATATACCAGTAGCTACCATATACCACTAGCTGCCATATACCACTAGCTGCCATATACCAGCATATACCATATACCACTAGCTACCATTTATCACTAGCTACCATATACCAGCAGATACCATATACCATAGCTACCATATATCACTAAGCTCGCCATATACCAGCAGATACCATATACCAGTAGCTACCAATACCACTAGCTGCCATATACCACTAGCTGCCATATACCAGCAGATACCATATACCACTAGCTACCATATACACTAGCTCCATATACCAGCAGATACCATATACCAGTATCTGCATATACCAGAGATTACCATATACCAGCAGATACCATATATCACTAGCTGCCATATACCAGCAGATACCATATACCAGTAGCTACATATACCACTAGCTGCCATATACCACTAGCTGCCATATACCAGCAGATACCATATACCACTAGCTACCATATATCACTAGCTGCCATAACCAGCAGATACCATATACCAGTAGCTGCCATATACCAGCAGATATCAATACCAGCAGATACCATATATCACTAGCTGCCATATACCACTAGCTGCCATATACCGCAAATACCATATATCACTAGCTGCCATATACCAGCAGATACCATATACCAGTAGCTACCATATATCACTAGCTACCATATATCACTAGTTACCATATACCACTAGCTACCATCTACCAGTAGCTACCATATATCACTAGCTACCATATACCACTAGCTACCATATATTACTAGCTACCATATACCACTAGCTGCCATATACCACTAGTTACCATATACCACTAGCTACCATATATCACTAGCTACCATATATCACTAGCTACCATATACCACTAGCTACCATATATTACTAGCTACCATATACCACTAGCTGCATATACCACTAGCTTACCATATACCACTAGCTACCATAAACCACTAGCTACCATAAATAACTCCCCTGTTATAAAGACCACTAGCTACCATAACTGTTTCTCCTGTT
Organism: Salvelinus sp. IW2-2015; assembly: GCF_002910315.2. Lineage (NCBI taxonomy): Eukaryota > Metazoa > Chordata > Actinopteri > Salmoniformes > Salmonidae > Salvelinus > Salvelinus sp. IW2-2015. The sequence continues at coordinate 145,916 of NW_019942610.1, read as the reverse complement.
ATAAAGATAGGTCCAATGAGCACTACTATTCTTCAAGCCGTAATAACTCACAGTCATGTTAGTGAATAAACTGGCTTCCCCCTGGTCTGAGAGGAGCAGCCATCTCTTCCACTACCATAGCTGGCATATATCATACCTAGCATATACCATAGCTAGCATATACCACTAGCTCCATATACCACTGCCATATACCCTACCATATTCTGGATGGAATGTCACCTTTTTCAACTAACTTCCCCATACAGTTCTAAGAAACTCCGTTTAGGCCAGGCATGCTGACAAAGACTCTGGACCAAGTAAAAATGTATTAACCTTTAGTCTCTTTTAAAATCATTAGTTGTTCAAGAACTCTAACCTCTCCTTTGCTGTGACTGGCGTTGTGTTCATCTTACAGTATGATAACCAAAAGGTCACGACAGGGCCTGTGTGGGTGTCTCACTCTAGAGGATAGAAACCTACAGTAGACTATGAAACACCATTCCACGTTACCAAGGGGCGTCATAGATCAAACTTGGCATAAAGCTGAAACTATTTAGAGTGCAGTGTGTGTGTGTGTGTGTGTTTCCATACAGTACTCTAGTACGAGGGTGGAACATGAATGAGGAACTTTTACACACACTCTTGACAGGTAGGGAGGTCCTGCTAATGTACTCCTCAGTCGATACCTGTGTGCCCGTGTCTGTCTGTGTCTGTCTGTGTGTGTGTGTGTGTGTGTGTGTGTGTCTGTGTCTGTGTCTGTGTCTGTGTGTGTGTGTGTGTGTGTGTGTGTGTGTGTGTGTTGTGTGTCTGTCTGTCTGTCTGTCTGTCTGTCTGTCTGTCTGTCTGTCTGTCTGTCTGTCTGTCTGTCTGTCTGTCTGTCTGTCGTCTGTCTGTCTGTGTGTTTCTCTATGTTTGGTGTTTAGAAAGGTCATGTGACTCAGTCAGTCTGTTAAACAATAGTACGTTGTATAAGGATCTGCAGAGCAACAACCCTGTTTGATCTGACCTTAAATATAGTTGAGTAGTCAGTAGTATATATAACCACTACACTGGCTTCCTGTGTCAGGGGCAATGAGTTTGATTTACCCAGAATCCTCTTGACCCAGGTGAAAATCTGACACATACACGGATGGATGACTGGGTGTACATACACTACTAAGACATAAAAGAAACACTGGAGCAGCAAGCCCCAGAAGGAAGTAAACAGTATTGTACTCAACACAGCTAGCTACGATGGCATGCAGTCTTAGAGTTCCCCTTAGATGTCCCCACGTAGTGTCCCTTCTCACTTTAATTGCTATGGCTCTTAATAAGGATGAAATGTATAGATGGTTGACTCTACAGAGACCACCTGCTTGCTCCCTCCCTGCCTAACGTGCCTATACTTCAACTCACAGTCAGGACAATCAGTGTTAGTAAGGGGATACTTGCTTACGTATGCCACTACAGCCTGTTGACAACACATTGCTATAGTTCTTTAAAAACAACTCCACTAACAAACAAACATACAAACAAATAAACAAATGAAGACACTAAGTAAAAACGCAAGGTGGATCCAATTCATCACGTCAAAGCCAGTGTGCTGTGCTATTCTGTACAGTGTAGCATCATTGGAGAGTCCCTATCTGCAGTAACAACCCCTGTCAGGGCTTCTATTTGCAGTAACAACCCCTGTCAGGGATTCTATCTGCAGTAACACCCCTGTCAGAGCTTCTATCTGCAGTAACAACCCCTGTCAGGGCTTCTATCTGCAGTAACAACCCTGTCAGGGCTTCTATCTGCAGAACAACCCCTGTCAGAGTCTATCTGCAGTAACAACCCCTGTCAGGGCTTCTATCTGCAGTAACAACCCCTGTCAGGCTTCTATCTGCAGTAACAACCCCTGTCAGGGCTTCTATCTGCAGTAACAACCCCTGTCAGGGCTCTATCTGCAGTAACAACCCCTGTCAGGGCTTCTATCTGCAGTAACAACCCCTGTCAGGCTTCTATCGCAGTAACAACCCCTGTCAGGGCTTCTATCTGCAGTAACAACCCCTGTCAGGGCTTCTATCTGCAGTAACAACCCCTGTCAGGCTTCTATCTGCATAACAACCCCTGTCAGGGATTCTATCTGCAGTAACAACCCCTGTCAGGGATTCTATCTGCAGTAACAACCCCTGTCAGAGCTTCTATCTGCAGTAACAACCCCTGTCAGGGCTTCTATCTGCAGTAACACCCCTGTCAGGGCTTCTATCTGCATAACAACCCCTGTCAGGGCTTCTATCTGCAGTAAACCCTGTCAGGGCTTCTATCTGCAGTAACAACCCCTGTCAGGGCTTCTATCTGCAGTAACAACCCCTGTCAGGGCTTCTATCTGCAGTAACAACCCCTGTCAGGGCTTCTATCTGCAGTAACAACCCCTGTCAGGGCTTCTATCTGCAGTAACAACCCCTGTCAGGGCTTCTATCTGCCAGTAACAACCCCTGTCAGGGATTCTATCTGCAGTAACAACCCCTGTCAGGGATTCTATCTGCAGTAACAACCCCTGTCAGAGCTTCTATCTGCAGTAACAACCCCTGTCAGGCTTCTATCTGCAGTAACAACCCCTGTCAGGATTCTATCTGCAGTAACAACCCTTCAGGGCTTCTATCTGCAGTAACAATCCTCCTGTCAGAGCTTCTACAGCAGTAACAACCCCTGTCACAGCTTCTATCTGCAGTAACAATCCCTGTCAGTTCTATCTGCAGTAACAACCCCTGTCAGGGATTCTATCTGCAGTAACACCCCTGTCAGAGCTTCTATCTGCAGTAACAAACCCTGTCAGAGCTCTATCTGCAGTAACAACCCCTGTCAGGGATTCTATCTGCAGTAACAACCCCTGTCAGAGCTTCTATCTGCAGTAACAACCCCTGTCAGGGATTCTATCTGAGTAACAACCCCTGTCAGGGATTCTATCTGCAGTAACAATCCCTGTCAGGGATTCTATCTGCAGTAACAATCCCTGTCAGGGATTCTATCTGCGCAGTAACAAAACCCTGTCAGGATTCTATCTGCAGTAACAACCCTGTCAGAGCTTCTATCTGCAGTACAACCCCTGTCAGGGATCTATCTGCAGTAACAACCCCTGTCAGGGATTCTATCTGCAGTAACAACCCTGTCAGGTCTACTGCAGAACATCCCTGTCAGGGATTCTATCTGCAGTAACAACCCCTGTCAGGGCTTCTATCTGCAGTAACAATCCCTGTCAGGGATTCTATCTGCAGTAACAACCCCTGTCAGGGATTCTATCTGCAGTAACAAACCCTGTCAGGGCTTCTATCTGCAGTAACAACCCCTGTCAGGGCTTCTATCTGCAGTAAACAATCCCTGTCAGGGCTTCTTATCTGCAGTAACAACCCCTGTCAGAGCTTCTATCAGCAGTAACAACCCCTGTCAGGGCTTCTATCTGCAGTAACAACCCCTGTCAGGGCTTCTATCTGCAGTAACAACCCCATCAAATCAAATCCAATTTATTGGTCACATACACATGGTTAGCAGATGTTAATGCGAGTGAAGCGAAATGCTTGTGCTTCTAGTTCCGACCACACAGTAATATCTTACAAGTAATCTAACAATTTCACAACAATTACCTTTTACACACAAGTGTAAAGGAATTAATAAGAATATGTACATATAAATATATGGATGAGCGATGGCCGAACAACATCGGCAAGATGCAGTAGATGGTATCGAGTACAGTATATTACATATGAGAGCTCCTATCTGCAGTAACAACCCCTGTCAGGGCTTCTATCTGCAGTAACAACCCCTGTCACAGCTTCTATCTGCAGTAACAACCGCTGTCACAGCTTCCATCTGCAGTAACAACCGCTGTCTCAGCTTCTATCTGCAGTAACAACCCCTGTCACAGCTCTATCTGCAGTAACAACCCCTGTCAGGCTTCTATCTGCAGGAACAACCGCCTGTCACAGCTTCTATCTGCAGTAACAACCGCTGTCAGAGCTTCTATCTGCAGTAACAACCGCTGTCACAGCTTCTATCTGCAGTAACAACCGCTGTCATAGCTTCTATCAGCAGTAACAACCCCTGTCAGGGCTTCTATCTGCAGTAACAACCCCTGTCACAGCTTCTATCTGCAGTAACAACCGCTGTCACAGCTTCTATCTGCAGTAACAACCCCTGTCAGGGCTTCTATCAGCAGTAACAACCCCTGTCACAGCTTCTATCTGCAGTAACAACCCCTGTCAAGCTTCATCTGCAGTAACAACCGCTGTCACAGCTTCTATCTGCGAGTAACAACCGCTGCACAGCTCTATCTGCATCGCAGTAACAACCGCTGTCAGGAGCTTCTATCTGCCAATAAAACCCCTGTCAGGGCTTCTATCTGCAGTAACAACCGACCGACTGTCATAGCATCTCTCTATACTCGCGATAACAACCCCTGTCAGGGCTTCTATCTGCAGAACAACCCTGTCACAGCTTTATCTGCCGCTAGCGCTAGGCTACACGAGAGTACAGTCTGCTCTCGAGAGCCTCTCATGCTATATAGCTATACCTATACATCGACTAAGACTGTACCTCTAACCACAATGCCATATGCTTCTTGACACCTTACCGCTCAGCTGAGAAGTTAGAAGAGCACACACTGTCAGGGCTCGCTCAATTCCTGCGCATGTAGTTAAGAGGAGAGCGAACGCGCGCGTGCGAGACTCCTCACGACAGTAACCACCGCGCCCGATATTATTCTTCAGAGCGAGAGCACTCTCTGCTAGCGCATATAGGTCTTCATAATCACGCCTATATGAACACACACAATACATATGGCTCCGATCGTGTATACGTCGCGGTAAAAGACTCATCTACACTAGGTATGCACAATAACGTCGCTCACTCACGCTGCGCAGCTACACTAACTCTCTCCCACGCATTCCTCATTACTTGTCGCAGATGATCACAGTGACACATAGTGCCTGCGAAGAGCGTTGTACCTCACCGAGAGCATATACCGCTGTCCGATAACAAAATATCCTCACATCCCCAGTTAAACAACCGCCTGTCACCAGCTCTATCTGCGTAGGTCCTGTGAGGCACTATACCCCCTGTCATCCCTTCTATCCTGGATTCCTCGTAACAACCCCCTGCTATCTAGTGCGTGACTCTGACACTGGCTTGAGAGAGCGAGAAGCGCGCGTGCATCCACTGCTACAACCTGATTTCATAACTGATTGCATTACGTCGACAGAAACCCACCTGTCACTAGTTAATACACACGCGCTTATCTATACAAGTGTCCTCAAACTCTGGCGATCTAGCGATGATCATCGTAAGGCCCTACTCCGGTATATGCGCGCGTGTGAGCGATGCTGCTAATAGCGTGCTCACGAGTGAGAGCGAGAGCGCGACTGCTCTATGAGCAGCCCGTGCGTACTACTGCGCCCCAACACAAGTCTTCCCTGACGCACATGACCTCTAATCATGGCACTTATATATATCTCTACCGTGTCGCGCGTTCAGCAAGGCCACACCTGCACTCTCTCCTCCTCACACTAAACCCTATCTCTAGAGTGCCGCTAACGCGCTACACCCCCTCGTCAGGGCTTCTATCTGCGAGTACACAACCCAAGTGTCTCACTATTGTCTCAGTCTGCGAGTTCAAACAACCGCTGTCAGGGCTTCTCTGCAGTAACAACCCATGTCACAGCTTCTATCTGCAGTAAACAACCCCTTGTCAGGCTTCTATCTGCAGTAAAAAACCCTGTCACGGCTTCTATCTGCAGTAACAACCCATGTTCAGCTTCTATCTGCCAGTAACAACCGCTGTCACAGCTTCTATCTGCAGTAACAACCCCTGTCAGGCCTCTATCTGCAGTAACAACCCCTGTCAGGGCTTTCTATCTGCAGTAACAACCCCTGTCACAGCTTCTATCTGCAGTAACAACCCCTGTCAGGCTTCTATCTGCAGTAACAACCCATGTCTCAGCTTCTATCTGCAGTAACAACCGCCTGTCACAGCTTCTATCTGCAGTAACAACCCCCTGTCACAGCTTCTATCTGCAGTAACAACCCCTGTCAGGGCTTCTATCTGCAGTAACAACCCATGTCTCAGCTTCTATCCTGCAGTAACAACCGCTGTCACAGCTTCTATCTTGCAGTAACAACCCCTGTCAGGGCCTCTATCTGCAGTAACAACCGCTGTCACAGCTTCTATCTGCAGTAACAACCGCTGTCATAGCTTCTATCAGCAGTAACAACCCCTGTCAACAGCTTCTATCTGCAGTAACAACCCTGTCACGTTCTATCTGCAGTAAACAAACCCTGTCAGTTCTATCTTGCAGTAACAACCCCTGTCTCAGCTTCTATCTGCCAGCATAACAACCCCTGGTCACAGTTCTTGCCGTAACAACCGCTGTCACAGCTTCTATCTGCAGTAACAACCGCTGTCACAGCTTCTATCTGCAGTAAACAACCGCTGTCAGAGCTTCTATCTGCAGTAACAACCCCCTGTCACAGCTTCTATCTGCAGTAACAACCCCTGTCAGGGCTTTCTATCTGCAGTAACAACCCATGTCTCAGCTTTCTATCTGCAGTAACAACCCCTGTCAGGGCTTCTATCTGCCAGAACAACCCATCACAGCTTCTATCTGCAGTAACAACCCCTGTCAGGGCTTCTATCTCAGAGTAACAAACCCGTCACAGTTCTATCTGCAGTAACAACCGCCTCAGAGCTTCATCAATGCAGTAACAACCCCTGTCAGAGCTGTGAAGTCAACCTCATATATTAATGTAATACACACACACACAGGCAGACCACCACACACACAGCAGACACACACACACACAGCAACACACAAAAAACCCCACACCTAACTCCTCCTCCACATCGTGACTGGAATTGGTCTCTGTAGTTCTGTCCATTATCATACTAGTATGTGTGCATCTGCTCACTGTTTAGATAAAGTATTCTAGCCTACAAGCATCAATGTTTTACTCCTGCTGCCTTCCTGTCACGGCTACTGTAAGGGTCACATGGTGTGATTGGCTTGGCCTCGAGTTGGTACAGTATACCAAACGTCCGGTAAAACACCCAGGGTCTGCAGACAACACAGGAAGTCCTGGAATCCGGTTGGTGTGGGCGTCACCAGTTGTTCCCTCTCCGCTTCCCGCCTCCCAGAACCCCTAAACAGGAAGTGAGCTTGGAGGTCTGACTGAATTCTTCCCATCCCTTGCGTCTGGGTAAATGAGGTGTTTGAGTGTGTTTGTGTGAGGCTGTGCATGCACACTTCCAAACGTGCGTGTGTTGTGTGTACGTATGTGGTGTGTGTGGTGTGGTGTGTGGTGTGTGTGTTGTGTGGTGTGTGTGTGTGTGTGTGTGTGTGTGTGTTTGTGTGTGTGTGTGTGTGTGTGTGCGCGTGCGCGTGCGTGCGTGCGTGCGTGCGTGTAATAATGAGTGTGCATAGAAGAATCTGTCTCTTACGAGTGGTTGACACAGTCCCTGCCAGGTCTGAAGAGGTTATGGGAACCAGCCACTTGCCCACAGAGAACACTGTGATTCAGCCCCTCATCTAGCAGCCAAGTCCACCGTCTCTCTTAAATCAAATCAAAGTTTATTTGTTGCATACACAGATTACCAGATGTTAAAGCAGGTGCAGCAGAAGGCTTTCATTACTAGCTCCAGCAGTGCAGTAAATGTCTAACAGTACAATACTACTAATAAAACTAAAACACAAATAATCCTAAGAAAAAAAGAAGAAGAGATGACAAGAGATGAAGAAATATCAGAGCAAGCAATGTCAGAGTCCAGGATATAAATATGTGGTGTGTATAGACAGTTTATACAACGGGTGGGTCTAATCCTGAATGCTGATTGGTTAAAACCGCATTCCAGCTGGTGTCTATTCCACAAGTTACCGTCGGCTAAAGCTATGACGTTAAAATGCCTATTTACTCTGTTCCATCTGACTGCGCAATCCACTGCCTCATCAGCCCAGCCAAGCAATTTATAAACTTGATCTCCACTATAAAAAGCATCTAGACATTATCTTCCATGTCTTGTTGGCTAGCTCCTCAGAACAACAGTGTCCTGCGGAGAGATCACATTTTCTATGTCAGGTAAAATCTGCATCATTAGCTCACTGTTATAGATGTATCCAAATAAATGTTACTAGAAAACAGCTTAAACAAACGCAAATGCAGCTACTTTGCTGTTATTCTGGCTGCACTGTTTGACGTGACTAAGTTAGCCATAGTTGGCTAGCAAGCAAGCAAGGGAAAAGAACATTGCCAGCCAGTATGGCAATGGAACGTTCAGAATGAACGACTGGGTCATGTCCATAGATACAGAACAAAAAGACTTAACAACTGGGTCGCGTTTCTCTGGCAACCGAACCGATAGGATGAAAGACCAGCCGGTTTGGGTAGCCACCATAGATCTTTTATTTATTTTTTATTTCACCTTTATTTAACCAGGTAGGTTAGTTGAGAACAAGTTCTCATTTACAACTGCGACCTGGCCAAGATAAAGCAAAGCAGTGCGACAAAATCACACATAGTTACACATAAACAAACATACAGTCAATAACACAATATAATTTATTTTTTTAATCTATGTACAGTGTGTGCAAATGTAGAAGAGTAGGGAGGTGGTAGTCCAATAGTCCATAGAGGCGAAATAATTACAATTTAATATGTTGGTAACCTGCTGTAAAAAAATGATAATGCCCTCGAAGCCGGTGTTTGGAGGTCATATTGGCACGGTTTGCCGGACCTTGATTTTGCCTCGGGCCTAACAATACCCGTGTCAATATTTCTTCCAAAAACAGGCTTCTTGGGCATTATCACCTAAATGGACAATATATAAGTAGTAAAAAGTATGTGGTATGTACAGCAGTATTTATATAGGATGAGCTATGTCCAGAATACAGTATGCACATATAAAGTGAGTAATCAATCAATTACACAGAGAAAGAGACACAAAAGCACACATACACACACACACACACACACATACACAAACCCGCGTGCGTGCACACACAAACACAAACGACTAATTTGAGCACAATTGTTAAACATATTTTCTATTATCGCCAAAGATCAGTGTGCTGTGGCCTCGCACTCCAAGAGGTCTCACTCCAAGAGGTCTCACTCCAAGAGGTCTCACTCCAAGAGGTCTCACTCCAAGAGGTCTCACTCCAAGAGGTCTCACTCNGTCTCACTCCAAGAGGTCTCACTCCAAGAGGTCTCACTCCAAGAGGTCTCACTCCAAGAGGTCTCACTCCAAGAGGTCTCACTCCAAGAGGTCTCTCTCCAAGAGCTGTATGTACGGTTTCCTGTCCCTCTGTGGCGGGTAGCTGAACTATTAGAAACGAGCAGTGCTTTCCTGGATCCTTGGGATGTCCCTAACCCTAACCCTAACCTTAACCTTAACCTCTACCCTTAACCTTACCCTAACCTTAATCATAACCCTTACCTTAACCATTTTCAAATTCAATGGGGTAAAGTCAGACTTCGAACGTCCCAAGGGATTGCATCTGAGTTGCAGTACAGAGAAATAGTGAAGTGCATCTAGAGCCAAATGAAAAATAGAAAAATAGTACTCATAAATAACTGGACCAATGACAGGGGACATTAATACTGGAACCAGAAAAAAGAGGTAGAGAGATAGAGCGGTAAAGAAAAATGGAATGAGGGTGAGGTCTGGAGAGGAGGAGGAGGGAGGGAGAGGGAGGAAGCAGCAGGACAGTACCTACACAGTAATGTACACAATTTTACAATGCATACTGGGAGCAGGAGAGAGAGAGTAAGAGAGAGATTGAGAATAGTAAACAGAGAGAGATAAGATGAAAATGAAGACGGAGAGATTGCAAGGCAGACAATTGTTCCCATCAACAGGGCTGTTAGAGTATATCAGAGGTCGTACGTTTAAATCTGTCTGACCCACACACACACTCACATACGCACGCACGCGCGCACACGCACGCACGCACGCACGCACGCACGCACACACACACACACACACACACACACACACACACACACCGATCAGAGTGGCTACATCAGTGGCATGTGTTTCCCCATGATTCCTCAGGTGACTCCTCTCCAGTAACCATGACGAATATCGCCCAGTCAGACTCAAAAACAACATCATCACTCTAGTGGGAGGAGGGAGAGAGTTTTAGTGCAGCAGTACAGTTTCAATGGCTTCTGGGCTTGTATTCATAAAGTGTCTTAGACTAGGAGTACTCTAGGATCAGTTAAGATCATAATGAATGAACAGGGAGACCTGATCCTAGATCAGCACTACTACTCTGAGATGTCTTATGAATGCAGGCCCTGTTCTGTACTTCTTCTGTATAATCATTTCCAATCTGTCCCTCATACCATCATGGCCACCTAATCATCCAGAGCTTCCAATTGGCTCATTCATCCCCTCCTCTCTCCTGTAACTATTCCCCAGGTCATTGCTGTAGATGAGACTGTGTTCTCAGTCAACTTACCTGGTAAATTAAGGGTAAAAAATACATTTAAAAAATGGGTTCTACAGTCTAGTTCATATTCAACTTCTGATCTGACTTTGTGTGTCTCCAAAACAAACATTTATCTATGTACAGTATGACAGCATAAACACTTAGCAGTAGCTGTAGACTGGACGTGAGGTCAACTAGGCAGTTACAATGCCCTGGTATCATCACACTGTCACTCACAGGCAGTGAACACAGCGGAGTCAACAGCCAGGTTGGGGCCGAGCAGGACACTTTAAATGTAAAACGCTTTTTTTCTTTCTCTCTACTCGTTTGTCAACGGGGTTATCGTGACAGCGACATCGTGCCCTGTGCTCTCGGTGGTAGAAAGAATGTTCCAGAAACCTCTCTGGTGAAGAACAAGGAGCGCTAGGGGGGCAACACAACAATGACCACACATTAGACAAGTCCTATCAGGATGTCTATCTAGAGCAGATCCGTGTTATATAGCTACATCAAATCTGTATTCTATCTGATTATCTATCTGATCTGACCTATTCTGTGTAGTGTCATGTGAGCAGCATTATCTACCAGTACTGGACACAGTACTGGGTGTGTAGTGGGAGGGCTGGATGGGTAGAGGGAGGGCTGGATGTAGAGGGAGGGCTGGATGTTAAGTGGGGTAGGCTGGATGTGTAACGAGGGAGGGGGTTGTAGAGGAGGTGAGTGACGGCGGGGCTGGATGTGTATGAGAGCGTATGGGATGGATGTGTAGCAGGGAGGGCGTATGGATGTGTAGAGGGGGAGGGCTTGGCATGTGTAGAGGGAGGGGTGGCATGGGTAGAGGGAGGGAGATGTGTGGAGGATGGTGTGAGAGGAGGGGTGGTGTAGAGGAGGGGTGGTGTGAGAGGGAGGGTGGATGTGTAGAGGCGAGGGGTGGATGTGTAGAGGGAGGGGTGGATGTGTAGAGGGAGGGGTGGATGGGTAGAGGGAGGGCTGGATGTGTAGAGGGAGGGGTGGATGTGTAGAGGGAGGCGGTGGAATGGTGAGAGGAGGGCTGTATGTGTAGAGGGAGGGGGTGGATAGCTTTAGAGGGGAGGGCTGGTATGTGTAGAGGGAGGGCTGTACTGTGTAGTGGGAGGGCTGGATGTGTAGAGGGAGCGGTGGATGTAGAGGGAGGGGTGGATGTGTGAGGAGGGGGGCTGGAATGTGTAGAGGGAGGGGTGGATGATAGAGAGGGGGGTGTGTATGTAGGAGGAGTGGGATGAGAGGGAGGGGTGGATTGTAGAGGGAGGGGTGGATGGTAGAGGGAGGGTGTGGCTATGTAGAGGGAGGGCTGGATGTGTAGAGGGGGGGCTGGATGGGTAGAGGGAGGGGTGGATGTAGAGGGATGGGCTGGATATGTAGAGGGAGGGGTGGATGTAGAGGAGGGCTGGATGTGTAGAGGGAGGGCTGGATGTGTAGAGGGAGGGCTGGATGGGTAGAGGGGAGGGTGATGGGCTGCAGGGAGGGCTGGATGTGGTAGAGGGAGGGGCTGGATGGTAGAGGAGGGGTGGATGTAGAGGGAGCTGGGATGGGTGGGAGGGCTGGATGTGTAGAGGGAGGGGTGGAATGTAGAGGGAGGGTGGATGTAGAGGGCGGGGATTGGATGTGTACGAGGAGGGGTGGATGGGTTAGAAGGAGGAGTGGAGTCGATAGGAAGGGAGGGAGTGGATGTTAGAGAAGGGGTGGATATAGAAGGGGAGGGCCGTGGATATGTAGAGGGAGGGGACGTGGATAGACGTAGGAACGGGAGGGGTGGCATGGGATGGTAGAGGGATGGGTAGAGGGAGGGCTGGAGTGGTGAGGGGGGGTGGAATGTGTAGAGGGGGGGTCGGATGTAGAGGGAGGGCTGGATGGGTAAGGGAGGGCTGGATGGTACGAGGGAGGGCCTTGGAGGGGGTGTGTAGAGGGAGGGGCTGGATGGGTAGAAGGGAGGGGGGAGTGTGACGGGCGAGGGGTGGATGGGTAGAGGGTAGGGTGGATGTAAGAGGGAGGGCTGGATGGGTAGTAGGCGAGGGGTGGATGTTGTAGAGGGAGTGGGTTGACTGGGTAGTAGGGAGGGGTGGGACGTAGAGGGAGGGTGGTATGTGTAGAGCAGGAGTGAGGATAGAAGGGAGGGTGGCAGTGTAGCCGAGGGAGGGCTGGATGTAGAGAGGGAGCTGTGTAGAGGGGCTGGATGAGTAGAGGGAGGGCTGGATGGGTAGAGGGAGCGGCTGGATGGGGTAGAGGGAGATGGGCTGGGATGGTATAAACAAGAAATTAAGAGGGACGGGATGGGTGGGTGGATGGTGGAGTGTGTGGGTGGGTGGATGGTGGAGTGTGTGGGTGGGTGGGTGGGGGCTGTACACAACAATAAATACTGATTGGGAATTGCACTTGGTTGGGATTAAGGCATAATAATAATAACCTGTTGTAATATCGGCCAAATGTGTCCCCAAGGACAAGACTCAATTAATGACACGCACGCACATACTCGCACGCGCACGTACATGTACGCACGCGCACACACACACCCGGACAATTTACATTGACTCCCTTTATTATATATTTATTTTTTGATTTGCACTTACTCCCTTGCACTGGCTCTATGCACACTCACTAGACTTTACCCACACACTCACACATACCACACTGACACTCTAACACACACACTCCAACACACACACACACTACATACGCTCACACACACAAAACCCACACACACATGCATATTGACGCCACACAGACACATACTCACACAGACATACTTTCACACTTCACATACACTTCTGCTTTCGGTTTATTATATATCCTGATTGACTAGTCACTATTACCCCTACCCACATCTACATTCTGTCAGTGGCGACCCATCATTCAGGGCAGGTGGGGCAAGTGACTTCCTGACCCCTCTTTGTCACAGAGATGTTCCACACAATAGACATTACTGTAGCATCTCCTCCTCAGTTAGCATGGTTAGCGCTCCTCATAGAAGTGAATAGTATGGTTAGCTCTCCGTTCGCTAACTCACCCATAACAACGAATAGCACTGCTAGCGCTTAGCACTCCTCATATCAATGAATAGCACAGTTAGCGCTTAGCGCTCCCCCATATCAATGAATAGCACAGTTTGCACTTAGCGCTCCTGCATAACAATGAATAGCATGGTTAGCGCTTAGCGCTCCCGCATATCAATGAATAGCACAGTTTGCACTTAGCGCTCCTGCATAACAATGAATAGCATGGTTAGCGATCCACTAACTCATACCTAAGAATGAATATCACCGTAGCGTTCCTCCACAAGATTGAAGTATAAAAAAGACCCAGAGTAAGGGGAGGGAAAAAATAGAAAGACATTTGAATAATTCAGCCTCTGGTCTCATTTACAGCAGAATGACTCCCCAGAGTAGGGCCTGTTCCTTGACATAATGACTTTACATAAAGGATTCAGCTGAATCACACTGGAACAGTAGTCCTACTAATAGATATGGATTCATATTACCCTCTATCATAATGTACATTCGTTAATACAGTTGCTGCTGCCGTTGCGACACCACTGAGACTAAAGTGCATTCGCTGGTGTTGACTAGAGATGAGGGGGAGGGAAGGAGGGAGAGAGAGAGATGGAGAGAGAGATAGAGAGACAGAGAGCGATAGAGAGAGAGAAAGATAGTTACATAACAATGCTATCTATTGGTGCTGCACTGAGGTATTTTACTGTACATGACTGCATTCACAATATATTACAGTGTCCAGTCAGTGGCTTTGTTAGTGAAGTGAGGAGGAGAAGGTACTGTATGTTGTCTCTGTGGGGAGACGAACACACTTCCTCACTGAGTCACTCACTGTGCTGTGTGGTAGACTGATGTCACTTCATTCCCCTCTCTGATCATGCTCTGTTTCTGTCTGTAGTACTCACACTCCCTCCTTCCCTCCCTCCACCACGACCCCGATGCCAACGCAGACTAAAAATACCCAGCCAGCCTCCAAAGCTCTCCCCTCCTCTCACCTCCCATCCCGCCCTTCTGGGCTTGTGTGAACCAGGATGAATCGATGGCAGAGAATGTAACTACTCCCATCAACACACAAACAGAGAGATGAAAGTGTGTTTGTGCGTGTGTGTGTGTCCTAGGAATGTGATCAAACAGAATGCATGTGGCAGAGATGTGTATTCCACAAACTGCTAGATCGTCTAGCTAGCTACATTTTCAGATGTTACACGTTTCTCATTTTGTCAGAAGGTTGTTTTCATTGGAAGTTAAGGTCTACGTTTAGCTAGCTAGCTAACGTTACGTGTATGATCTGTGTAGTAATATTTTTTGTATCTCAGAGCCATTTGCATTGCTAGTTATAGCCTAGTGTTAGTTATCTAACATTGGACCTGGTTGATTAGCTACCTGCAGATTCATGCAGGGTAGTAACGTTATGAGTTGGGATTATGGTTCATTGTTTAGCTAGCTAGCTACATGTCTAAACAAAATACTCCACTATGCAAGTAACTATTTCAATAGAATGTTTATGATGAAACTGTGACAACTGTCGATAGATTGGCTGGTAAATTCGCTCTGGCTTTCTACTCAGATTTCAGAGCAGTCTAGTCTGAGTGTGCCAGAGCACAGAATAACTGCCGAATTTACGAACGCTCAACACCCGTTGAATATGGCCGCTGTCAGTAAACGTTGGCAAAAAAGCGTAATTACATTTTTGTCAGCAGCACAGTTGCAGTCACCAACAATCTGGACAACATAAAGACATCCTCACCGGCTCTGATAGGGCGAGTAAAATGGTCAGAGTGAGCTGTTCTCTAATTGATCAACTTTCATAGCAGAATCTCTACTTTTATCCAATGTAAAAAAACACKATTTCAAATGTTGCTACATAAGACCGAATCGAGCCAGTCGGTTACAAATGTATGACCATATTAGAGACAAATATTTCCCTCAGATTACACTGACCCAAAAAGAATTCTAAAACAAATCCAATTTTGATCAACTCCGATATCTATTGGGTGAAATACCACAGTGCGCAATCACAGCAGCAAGATTTGTGACCTGTTGCCACAAGAAAAGGGCAACCAGTGAAGAACAAACACCATCTTAAATACAATCCATATTTATGTTTATTTATTTTTCCCTTTTGTACTTTAACTATTTGCACATCAGTCCAACACTTTATATAGACATAATATGACATTTGAAATGTCTCTACTCCTTTGGAACTTTTGTGAGTGTAATGTTTACTGTTCATTTTTTATTGTTTATTTCATTTTTGATATTTCATCTATTTCACTTGCTTTGGCAATGTAAACATATGTTTCCATGCAAATAAAGCCTTGAATTTAATTGAGAGAGGGAGGGAGGGAGGGAGGGATGGAGGAGGGAGGGGGGAGGGAGAGCAGAGATAGAGAGAGAGAGAGAGAGAGAGAGAGAGGAGAGAGAGAGAGAGAGAGAGAGAGAGAGAGAGAGAGAGAGAGAGAGAGAGAGAGAGAGAGAGAGAGATGCCTTTTGTTGTCAGTAAGACCAATGCTTCATGTCTCAGGCTCCTGTCAATCAGAGTGCCCTCTTGTTACACCAGCTACCCTACTGGTTCTGTCATCAGAGTGCCTCCTTGTTATACCAGCTACCCTACTGGTTCCTGTCAATCAAGTGACCTCCTTGTTAGTACCTCACTGTTCTGTTAATCAGATTACCTTTTATTCAGCTACCCTACCCTGCTGCCTACGCTGCCTGAAGCACATTCACACATCTTCCTCTACACATCTCCCACTAGAAGACACATTTAAGCAACCCTCTATACAACCACTCTATCACAACACACTCCATTACCTACAAACCCTTATTTCACCTAAATTGCACTCTCTCTCCCACCTCTTCCTCCTCGTCCGCTCTCTTTCTCTTCTCTCCCTCCTCCTCCTCCCTCCCTCCCTCCTCCTCCTCTCTCTATATATATTTACACTATAATATTACAAAAATATATGGACATCCCTTCAAATTTGTGGATTTCAGCCACAACAGGTTGCTGACAGGTGTATAAAATCAAGCACACAGCCATGCAATCTCCATTTAACAAACATTGACAGTAGAATGGCCTTACTGAAGAGCTCAGTGACTTTCAACGTGGTACTGTAATAGGATACCACCATTCCAACAAGTCAGTTCGTCAAATGTTTTCCCTGCTAGAGCTGCCCCGGTCAACTGTAAGTGCTGTTATAGTGAAGTGGAAACATCTAGAAGCAACAACGGTTCAGCCACAAAGTGGTAGGCCACACAAGCTCACTGAACTGGACTGCAGAGTCCTGAAGCACATAGCGCGTAAAATTGATCTGTCCGGCCTCCCGTGTGGTGCAGTGGTCTAAGGCACTGCATCGCAGTGCTAGAGGCGTCACTATAGATCCAGGTTCGAGACCGGGCTGTGTCACAGCCGACCGCGACCGGGAGACCCATGAGGCTCCACACAATTGGCCCAGCGTCGTCCGGGTAAGGCCGGCCGGGATGTCCTTGTCCCATCGCGCTCTAGCGACTCCTGTGGTGGGCCGGGTGCATGCATGCTGACACAGTCGTCAGTTGGACGGTGTTTCTTCCAACACATTGGTGCCGGTGGCTTCCGGGTTAAGCAAGCAGTGTGACTTGGCAGGGTTGTGTTTTGGAGGACGGATGGCTCTCGACCTTCGCCTCTCCCGAGTCCGTACGGGAGTTGCAGCGATGGGACAAGACTGTAACTACCAATTGGATATCACAAAATTGGGGAGAACATTTTTTTTTTTCGGCCTCGGTTGCAACACTCACTACCGAGTTCCAAACTGCCTCTGGGAGCAATGTCAGCACAATAACTGCTTGTCGGGAGCTTCATGAAATGGGTTTCCAAGGTCGAGCAGCCGCACACAAGCCTAAGATCACCATGCGCAATGTCAAGCGTCAGCTGCAGTGGTGTAAAGCTCACCGCCATTAGACTTTGGAGCTGTGGAAACGTGTTCTCTGGAGTGATGAATCACATTTCACCATCTGGATGCCAGGAGAACGCTACCTGCCCAAATGCATAGTGCCAACTGTAAAGTTTGATGGAGGAGGTATAATGGTCTGGGGCAGTTTATGGTTCGGTCTAGGCCCCTTAGTTCCAGTGAAGGGAAATCTTAACGCTACAGCATACAGTGACATTCTAGACTTTGTGGCAACAGTTTGGGGAAAGCCCTTTCCTGTTTCAGCATGTCAATGCCCCTGTGCACAAAGCGAGATCCATACAGAAATGGTTTATCGAGATCGGTGTAGAAGAACTTGACTGGCCTGCACACAGCCCTGACCTCAACCCCATCSAACACCTTTGGTTATGAATTGGAACGCCGACTCCGAGCAAGGCCTAATCGCCCAACATCAGTGTCCGACCCCACTAAGGCTATGGTTGCTGAATGAAAGCAAGTCCCCGCAGCAATGTGCCATCATCTAGTAAAAAGCCTTCCCAGAAGAGTGGAGGCTGTTATAGCAGCAAAGGGGGACCACCTCTATATTAATGCCCATGATTTTGGAATGAGATGTAGGACGAGCAGGTGTCCACATACTACTTTTGGTAATGTAGTGTATCTCTCCCTCTCAAGTAAATCTCTGCCTCTCTCATCGTCATGGGAAAACCTGCACTTTTCACCCCATGAAGCTTTGTTGAATTCTCCTCCTGTAACATTCCTACTAGGGCCCTGACTGCCTCGTTTGAAACAACAACAAGCTAGCCCTGTCTGTCCTTTATGTGGTGTGTGTGATTATGTAATCGTACGACAGTCAGTTGTTGCCATGCTGCACTGAGTCCACTCCAGAACTAAACAGCCCTCAGATAGGGGCAGTAAAGTAGCATAACTGTAGTGGAGGGAAGTCACTGTACTGTATGTTTCCAGATGGGCGAATTTTCTGCTCAAGGTGACTTGTGATGTCACAATGATGTCACATATGATGGATCCCACTTCTGATACTATGCTACATTATTTAGCTTGTTACATTATTATGATGAAACATTATGCTGTAACATTATATCTAGCTCTTATTAGTTGAATCGCAACATTCATTTACTCATTGTAAATTAGCTATTGGCTATTTGGTAGCTTGCTACATATTTAGCTTTGAAATTATTTTACTTTGTGTATTTATTACATATTTAGCTCTTGTAACATTATTAGAGCTTTGGTAACATTATTTAGTTTGCACATTATTTAGCTTTGTAACATTATTTAGGACTTTGCTACATTATTTCAGACTTTGCTAACAGTTATTTAGCTTTTAAATTATTTAGCCTTTGCTACATTATTTAGGCTTCTTATTAACATTGCTTTGTATACTGCATTATTTAGCTCTTGCTAACATTATTTAGCTTTGTAACTCATTAGCTTTGCTAACATTTTTTAGCTTTGTAACATTTTATAGCCTTTCGCTAATTAATTAGCTTTTTGTAACATTATTGTAGCTTGCTACATTATTTAAGCTTTTGGTACAATTATTTAGCTTTTTTTTGGCTTGTAACATTAGGCTGTTAGCGTGTATGTTAGTTAGTATGTTTGAGTTAGCTATCTTTGAGTCACTGGGTGTTGAGGCTCTTAGTTTGCATTCTAGTCTGTTGAAGCATCTGGATTTAGCTTTCTGAATCGTCTCTTACCTACATGTGGTTTATTTAGTTACGGGGTCTTTGCCATAAGCTGCGGTGAGTTTTATGTGTATGGTGTGCTTTGTTGTAATACTATTTTAGGTTTTTAGCTTTGTGTTACATTTGCTATTTTTTTATTGATGTCTTTGTTTAAACATTGTTGGGTTTTGGGCTTATTGGGTGCTGTACATTTTTTATTGAGGAGGTTTCTTTGTTAACTGTTTATTTTTAGTCTTTGTGCTAATCGTTTTATTTTTTTTCGTCTGGGGGTTCTGTATGTGAGCATGTATTTTATAGCTTTTTGGCGTATCCATTATTTTTTATGGCTGTTGTACGATTTATTTATAGTTCGTTATGGTCTTAACATTTATTTAGTTAGCTTTCTTTTTGGTTAACATGTTTATTTGATCTTTATTGATAACAGTTTATTTAGCTTTGCTACAGGTGACTTTAGTCTTTTCGTTAACAGTTAATTTACTGTTCTTTTGGTACATTTATTTAAGGAGGCGTTAGTCTTACACAGTTTTATTTAGTTTTCTGCTAGGTCATTTTATTTAGATGATTGTCTTTGTTATAATTGTATTTTGGCTAGCCTTGTTAGCTATTGTTATTGTGGTAGCTGGTTGTGCTAACTGGTTTTATCTGGCTTTGTTAGAGATTGTTATTTAGCTTGTACAATGTTAACGGCTTTTTAAGCATCCTTCCATCTCATTTCGAATTTCTTAGACGACTACGGCTAGGGATGTGGAGTGAAAGTGAGCAGGTAGTTCTGCTATCTATTTATTGTTATTCATGTAGAAGTCTAGATAGTTATTTGTTTATCATTCACTTGGGGGCTAAGCGTGCTAGAGAATAGATGTAGCAAAGCTAAATTAATGTCTACAAGGCGCTATGGGTACATAGTTATTCTGTGTAAATTATGAGTTTGTTTATAGTCGGATATGGTTTTTCTATATTAAGTGTTAGGTATTTAGCTGCAATGTACTATTAAAATGTATGTGCTAAGCCTAATAGTTTAATGCGTAAGCAGGATTTAGCATCAAATGATTTTTATATTTGTGGGCAGCGTATGTAGATTTTAATTATGTGAGGTGGTGGCCAAAGCCTAATATTATTACCTTTGGGTTACATCTGGTAGTGTTTTAAGGCTGGAAATATGGTTTACGAATGATGTTGTTATTAAGCTAAATTATAGTGTAGCAGTATAGTCTTTTAATAACTCAGCTTTTTTTGTTACATCGGGTGTGTGTATGGGAGACTGGAAGCTATTGAATAATTGTAAGACAGCATTTGGACTAATACTTTATGATTCGCGTAGGACATCGCACGTGGTGCGTTCTATGCGCGCGCCGCACGGAGAGCCCGGCGGCTGTCATTTGGAAGTTTTTTAGTCGCCGACTCGTCCGTACTCTGGCGCACGCGTGGCAGATTCTAATATGTTTGTACTTTTTCGTTCTGAGCTCATTTGGCGGTCGGTTTGTCTGCTGTTTCATAGGCTGTTATTAGATCAACTTGTGTGAGGTGGTCTACACCGCCTAATATTATGTTTCTACAGCCTCGTGCAGAGGCTGCTTAAGTCGTTCCATTAATTTTGTGCTGCCAGACTGTTACTTAGGAGACTATCGGTGCTTTGGTTTTGGATAGCAGTGATGCAGGGGAAGGCCCGCCTGTGTCTGGGGTGTGTATGTGCGTGGGGCTTCGCCATGGTAGGCAGTCGCTTATATTTGTAATGCATCACTAGCATCGGTCGTTCGACACCGGCCTGGGGATATTGCGCTTAAATTGTACGGATGTAGCCGCAAGCTAAATAACTAGTTACAAAGGTGTGAGGAGCTTATATGGCGCTTAATTATCCAATGCTTAGAGAGTGTACTGAGTTACCTTTGCATGGCTTCGCCGTGTGCCAGAGCCGTCCTTATAAGATATAGTTGCAACAATATGCTAGAGCTGAACCTACCGATCTAAGTTACAAGGGCTTCGGGTCTCAAGGCTAAAACATAACTAGTTCGCGCAGCTTATAAGTGCCTAGTTATGCATAATAAGTAGAATGTGGGTACAGAAAGCCCCGAGTGGGAGGGGTGGGCCCCGCACTCTCGCTCTCGCTAAGGGCAGGTCTCGGCGCACGAGGCTCAAGGCGTGAATCACACGAGGTGTTTGCGCACGGGGTGCCGTGGCGTCTTTGAGTGTTGATGGCAAAGATACGCTAGAATAGTGAACTTGGGGGGTGAGGCCCCGCTCAGAGTGGGCTGGTGCCAATATTGAATTGGCGTCCGGGATGGGTGAAGATCCATGCTGGGTAGGGAGCTAGAGTCAACAGGATGACGTGCTACGTAACAAAAGAACTAGAAACTACTACTGTTCTACAGCCAGGGGGGCGGGTCGGACATCTGTCCTATAAGCAAAATTCTATCATAATCTGTCTTCTCAGACAACAACCACGGAGGAGGAGTCTGGGTTTTTGGGACTGCTGCTTTTTGTGGTGTGATGTTGTGTTTTTGTTGGTCTTGGTTGTTTTTCTGTGCCGTTTTGTATGGTAAGGTGCTTAAATAATCTGTTATGTTTTGTTTAAGTCTCCTCATAATAATTCCGTAGGCAAAGGCTAATAGCTTTATACTTCTTTTGTGAGGTCATTATGTGGAGGGTAGTCGGAAATACGTTTTGTGGTGTAATTCAATATGGTGGGTGTCTGAAAAGCTATGTTATCTCTATTCTGTTGCGACATCCCGTGCCTGGTATAGCTAAATAATGTTAGCAGAGGCTAAAATTTAAATGTTTTACACTGGAGTGGGAGGGGGATTAAGCTTCAGTAGGTTAACTAAGCCTTGCCTTGGCGTCAAAGTCTTTTTAGCAAGGCTCTGCCTACATAGAGCCTAAACTTAATATCGTGTTACATGCCGGCGGGCAGTGTGGGTGCCACTGATGATCTGTATGTGTCATTTCTTTTGGGCCGCAACCCATGCTTGACCTTGAGATCATGGAGCTATGGTCAGGCCACTGTATCCGCGCCTACCAAACCTTTATCCAGACTTTTGTATGGCTGTCAACACCGTTCCTTTTATCTTCTGGTTGTATTTGCCCATATTCTCTGTTCTGGCCCCGTTCCTTTTTTCCGCCTGTACTGAGGCGGGTCCTGAGAAGATTACGATGGAGGTTCTTCTTTTACAGCTACCAGTGTCTTTCGAGGGAACGTAATTGCGTAGCACACAACCGTTATTCATGAACTCATACTTGTTTATATTCTTCTGCCCGCTTTCATGGAGGGACTTTCGTGATCCTTATCAATTATATATGCTTGCTTTTTCACGTATTGTTGCGTGTGCGAAGGGTCACGTTCTCTTTTTATCTCTTGTCAAATATTTGTTTCCTATGTCCTGTGCTTAGTCACTTCGTCCTGCCCGGGCGTCCGTCCTATTCTGAGGGGTCCCTGCACTAAATCACATCCGTTTATCCTCGGTTTGTCCCATCCCCTTTACAGCATATAGATAATTTGTACACCGTCACATTTCCTCTCCACGGTCTATTCACTCACCCCAAGCATTCCAGGTTGGTGGGTGGATGCCTCGGCCCCTCTCATCTCAATTTCGTGACTACACTCTCCTCTCCTTCATGTAAGATGAGGGTTGCCTGCTCACGTCCTCCAGTGTGCGTGCCTTCGGATGTGTTCGTTGAGTCTTGCCTTTTTCAGTCCCTCTTTTGTAAGATTGCCTTTACCTCACTCCTATCCCCCTGGTCCCTCCTGCCCTCGTTTTTCGCTGGTTTGCCCTTTCTCCTCCTGCCTCGTTCTTTCATTAT
This sequence comes from Salvelinus sp. IW2-2015, assembly GCF_002910315.2. Classification (NCBI taxonomy): domain Eukaryota; kingdom Metazoa; phylum Chordata; class Actinopteri; order Salmoniformes; family Salmonidae; genus Salvelinus; species Salvelinus sp. IW2-2015. The sequence continues at coordinate 123,072 of NW_019942610.1, read as the reverse complement.
CTCCTTTGCTGCTGGCCTTCGCCTTGCCCGTTGCGGGGATGGCCTCCTGTTCACTCCTTGTGTCATCTTCAGTGCATCTTGCGCATGTTTTCGTCCCCTTGCATTGGTCCTGTGGTCGCTGTTCCACTGTTTTAGGCCCTGTTTTGGGCCGGCCTGTCAACTGTCTGCTTGGTCCCCGTTTCCGTGCATTCACGCGCCCCGCGCCTGGCGTAGCGCTCGGCGGTTGTGTGCGCAGCGCTTCTCGCCGGGTCCCGACCTTTCTGCTCATTGCAGGTCCCAACCCCGCTGCTCATCCTTCTTAATGGGATTTTGGACACTGTACGGATTCGTCCTCTTTCGTCGGGGATAGGGGAGTACGGATTGACCCTTCTGCAGCGTGGTGTGTCCTATGATTATTTATCATCCCGCCCTGCCCTCTGTCACTACCACGGCGCCGCCCGCACGTCGTTGGTGCCCTCCACACGGCTCCATCACTCCACCATTGCCGGCTCCTCCATTGGCTTCCCATCAGAGCTCGTGGCTGCACCTTGCCCTCTGTTTGGGCTCTCGGAGCCCTAGCTTCACCTCGACCAGCACGATGAACACATAGCACTGCCACCTCACGTCCTGAACTAATGCATAAAAAAGGAACTTAGGTCAGACTTAACGTGACAGACACCAGATCCTAGAGCTGGCCGTAGCGCAACTGAAACAATGGGAGAAGGGCACTTGGTCAGGGGGTGCCCAGGACAATGGTACTGACAGTACTTTAGAGTTCCACTTTGAGATGGAAGACCGTTACGAAGGCGCACCATCTCTACAGACACTCCATAAGGCTTTTATGGCGAGACTGGGCACTACTGATAAAGGCACATGACGAGCCGTGGAATTTTGCAAAGGTCCTAAACGACTCTCAGACCATGAGAACCAATATTCTCTGTGCCTGATGAACTAGATTAAATTTTTGGCTGTGAATGTCAAGCGTACAGTCTGAAGGAAAACCTGAGCACATCCCTAGGTGGTATGGTTGGTGGCAGATCCCATGCTATGGGATGTTTTTTCCAACGGATGGAGGAGACCTAGTCAGCGATTGGGGAGGAGCAGTACAGAGACAAGATATTGAGTGAGAATCCTGGCCCATGCTCATGATTAAAACTGGGGCGAGGTTAAGAACAATGACATCCAGATACAGCCGACAAAACAAAGGAGTGGCTTTGGGACACGTTGAATGTGCTTGAAGTGCCGATCGAGACATATCGGAAGAGGACCTGAAATGATGTGTGCAGCGACACTTCTTCACACCCTGTCAGAGCCTCAGAGGATCTGTTGTAGCAGAATGGAAA
>NW_019942610.1:112792-120473 GCF_002910315.2 Salvelinus sp. IW2-2015 | reverse complement strand
TGTAACATTATTTAGTTTGCTTACATTCATTACTAGTACATTGATACAAGAATTAATTACATCAGCTTTGCTACATTATTTAGCTTGCTTACATTATTATGAGTTTGTAAATTACACTTAATAGCTTTGTAACATTATAGATCTATGCTCTTATTAGCTTTGCAATTATTTAGCTTTGTTAACAATTATTTACTTGTAAGCACTATTATTGGTAGCATTACAGTTTAGCGTTTGCTAATTATTGTTAACTTTGTACATATTTAGCCTTCTGCAAACATTATTTAGGCTTTGTAAGTTATTAGGCTCTATTTAGCTTGAAATTATTTAACTTTGTAACATTATTTAGCTTTGCTAACATTATTTAGCTTTGGTAACATTATTTAGCTTTCTTACAATTATTTAGCCTGTACATTTTGGCTATGCATAACTATTATAAGCTTTGTAACATTATTACGCTTTGCTACATTATTTAGCTTTTGTAACATTATTTTGCTTTGCTCATTATTTTAGCTTTGTCAACATTATTTCAGCCTTTGCTCAGCTTATTAGCTTTGTAAACATCTATTGTTAGCTTTGCTACATTATTTACTTTGTACATTTTATACGCTTTGCTACATTATTTAGGCTTTTTGTAACATTATTTAGTTTGTAACATTATTTAAGCTTTTGTAAATTATTTAGCTTTTGTAACATTATTTAGTTTTGTAAATTATTTAGCTTTGGAAACATTATTTAAGCTTGCTACATTATTTAGGTCTGGCTACAATTAGTCTAGCTGTGTAACATTATTAGCTTTGCTGCACTTATTTAGCTTTGTAACATTATTTTAGGCTTTGCTAATTATTTTAGCTCTGCTACAATTATGCTAGCTGTGTACTTATTTGCTTTGCTACATTTTTAGCTTTGTAAATATTTAGTTTGGCTACATTATTTAGTCTGCTACACTTACTTCTTACCGCTTTTTGTAACATTATTTAGTTTGGCTCATTATTATAGCTTTGTAACATTAATTTTAGCTTATCTGTAACATATTCTAGCTCGTCGTAAACCATTATTTTAGCTTATGCTCACATGGCTTGATGGGACCATCTTTTTAATTTAGCCACCTCCCATGACATAATATGGGACTTACATTTTTACATTTTTGTCATTTAGCAGATGCTCTTATCCATAGCGACTGAGTGCATACATTACTTTAGAAGTTTAAATTGATTAACCTTATCAACACCAGTGATAATTCTAGAGACATATAAAACCTTATTGGTGCACAACATCTAACCAAAAACACAAGGACATTAAAGACATGCTCCAGAACTTTGGCAACTAGTAAGTATTTTTTTAAACCTCCTGTGTTATATAGACGTACTTAGGAAAAGGCAAGGATCTTTGATATATTTGATATAGATATTTGAATTTGAAATTCATTGAGTCAAAATGACTCAATCGGCTCTTGTACTGTTAAAGAAAGACTCCCCACTGGCTAGCAGCTAGCTGGAGCCTCATATACTCCTCATGCAAGGTCTTTAACATCACATATCATTATTCCATACAGGCAGGGAGTCCTAAGATGGTCCATTAGGCCCCAGTCTACTGTATTCCCCTGGTGCAGGAAAGCTTGTTTAGCTCAATGGGCTGTTAGCCTGCACCTCTACACATAATTGTATTGAGACTCAAACAGTGAGAGGAGAGGGTCCATAGAGCCTCATAAGTGGGCATAAATCATATCTTCTATAAGGACCCACTCAAACAATGTTTCTATCAGCCATGCTATAAGGACCCACTCAAACAATGTTTCTATCAGCCATGCTAAGCATCGCTACTCGTAATAAGGACCACTCAAAAATGTTTATCCGCCGCTTACACAACACACCACACCCACACACACACCAACACACACACACCACACCTATATGGGTTTCTAGGGAGTTTTTCCTAGCCATGGTGCTTTTATATGCCTTGTTGCTGGTTAGGGGGTTTTGGATGGTTTTGTACAGCAACTTTGAGATATCACTGATGTAGTACGAAGGGCTCTATAAATAATTTGATTTGATTTGGATATAACAGTACCACACACACATACGTATCAGAAGAATATGCGGCACAGCACACACACACAAGCCACACGCACACACTATAAGTAAAACAACACACACACACACACACCAAACAAACGTAGACTTTGTAACAGAGACGTATCATTTGATTGCCAAGCGGGACAGACGGAGTAATTATAGCTAAGGTAAATGATTATCTTTGTATAATTTTAGCAACAGATAAATAAGTTTGATGGTGGGGAGAGAGTCCTTTCTGCAATTGAAATTCTGTCTCATTCAAGGGGCTTTTATTGGCAGGGGAAACAGTACGTTACATTCAATAGCTAGTGAAGTAGCTCATAAACAAAATGAAATACAAAAAATAAACGTTTAATATACACTCACATAAATTACCAAAGAATAAAGACATTTCAAATGTCATATTAGTAATATAAGTGTTTGTAAGATTGTGAAATAAGTTAAAGTACAAAGGGAAAATAATAAACATAAATATGGGTTGGTAAATTAAATGGTGGTTTGTTCCCTTCACTGGTTGACTTCCTCTTTGAGGAAGGCTAAGCTCTGAATATGTACAACAGTCAAAGATTTTTCCTAAAGATTTGAGTCAGTCACGTGGTCAGGTATTCTACCACTGTGTATTCTCCTATTCTCTCTCTCTCTCTCTCTCTCGTCTTCTCTCTCCTTTCTCTCTCTTCATCTCTCTCCTTCTCATCTCTTCTCTCTCTCTCTCTCTCTCTCTCTCTCCTCTCTTCTTCTCTCTCTCTCTTTTCTCTCTTCTCTTCTTCTTTCTCTCTCTCTCTTCCTCCCTCCCTCTCCCCTCTCTCATTTCTCCTTTCTATTCTCTCTCTCTCTCTTTCTCATCTCTTATCTCTTCTTCTTCTCTCTCTGCTCGTCTTTTCTTATCGTCCTTCTCCCTGTTTCTGCTGAGGGTAGCACAATCTCGGTTGGACAAGTCGTAGAGAAACGAGAAAAATGAAATTCCATTTTTTTAGAGTGAATGACAGAAGGTCAGCTTAATGACAACCAGGGTTTTGCCGACTGGAATTATTATTATATTCCCTCCATTTTGCTCTAAGTTTTCTTCCTTCGTTGTCAGATTGGAAGACCCTTAATCCTTCAAGCAACCCCATATTACTGATAAACATGGATTGCGGTTTAACTGATGGGATTAATTTAGTCTTCAACAATACACCTGACTAAACTGACTTTGCCGAGTTTAATGTATGGGATTAATCTATCTTTATCTTCGAATACCTCTGACTAAAATGATTGCGGTTTAAATGTAATGGGGAATTTACATTTAGTCTTCCAGAGAATAGCCTGACTAAAACATGAATTGTGGTTTACCACTGGCATGGGATTAATTAGGTTTCTAGTACAAGTTATCTGATAAAATGACTTGCGTTTTGAATGGGATTAATTTAGTCTTCAGACAATTACCCTGAATAAACATGGACTTGCAGTTAACTTGCTGGAATTAAATTTAGTCTTCAGACAATTATGATAAACATGATTGCAGTTTTACTGCATGGATTAATTTAGCTCTTCGACAATTAACCTGCTAAACATTGATTGCAGTTACTGCTGAGATTATTTAGTCTGCAGACTACCTGAACTAAACATGATTGCGGTTATGCATGAGATTAATTTAGTCCTGCAGAATTAGCAGACTAAACATGATGCGGTTTACCTGCAGGGATTCTTTAGTTTAGACAAGTTACCCTGATAAAAACCTGATTTCTTGGGTTTACTGCAATGGGATTACTTTCTAGTTTTATTGTTGAGACTAATTACCCTGATAAACATGATTGCGGTTTACTGCAGTGGATTAATTTAGTTGCAGACAATTCCTGATAAAACATGATTGCCAGTTTTCTGCTAGGGCATTTACATTTAGTTCTGCAGACCAATTAGTGATGTAAACATGACTGCAGTTTACTGCATGGGTTACATTTAGTTTGCAGACATACCTGACTAACATGATTGCCGGTTACTGCTTGGGGATTATTAATTTTTAGTTTTTTTGCGCCAGGAAACAATTTTTAACTGACTAAACATGACTGCGGGCGTTATGCATGGAGTTTAATTTAGATGCGACATTACTGACTAAAATGAATGCGGTTCAATGCATGGGTTAAAATTCTAGTTGTTCAGACACGTCGCAAATTTTACCGACGGGTTCCCGGTGGGATTGCTATAAATCGATTTGCTGAGGGGTTTTTGCGTGATTACACGCGTTGAGAGATCTGGGGATTTTGCATGTGTGTGAGTTTTCGCTAACAATAATTGACTCCTGGTAGATAAAGCAAACGAATTTCGGTTTGCGGAGTGCATGGTGGCATGTGACTGTTTAAATTTATGAGTCATTCAAGACAATTAGCATGGCTGATAAAAAGAATGACTACTAAAACATAAACTTTTGTGCGGGTTCAGCTCTTGGATGGTGGTTATTTCAACTTTCGTAGATATCAGAGGCTATTATACAGAGGCTGAAATAAACTGATTGCGGGTTTTACTGATGTGTGGTTAATTTATGGGTTGTTGGCAGAAATTTACTGATTAATAGAACACATGGGTATGTGGACGTTTTACACGTAAGACCAAGTGGGATGTAGTTGCGATTTATGTTCTGCGAAATATGACTGAAGGGAGAATAGAGAACATGACTGTTGGGTTATACTCGACAGATGGGTAATTGTTAGTCTTACAGTACAATTACGGTGACTTGATAGAAATGAATGCGGATTTATTGTGCTATGGGGATTAGTGGATGTTTGTCCTTTATCGGCAATCAGGTTTACGATAGAAAAATCTGCTTGACTAGAGATGAACATATTGGGGTTTTACTTTGCATTGAGTTTACAGATTTTTGTATCTCGAAGTACCAATAAGATCTATATGACTGAGTAAACATTGAATAATGGAAACCTGTGCCGGTTTCTATCTATGGGATTAATTTTAGTCTTCAGAAATAACGATAAACAGATGCGTTTATGATGGGATTACTTTTAGTTTCAGACATTACTGAAAAACATGAGACTTGCGGTTTTATGCTGGATTACATTTAGTCTAGACAATTCTGATAAAATATTGCGGTTTACCCTGATAGGATTACATTTAGTTTCAGAACAATTACCTGCTAAATGATTGCGGTTTCTGCCATGAAGATTATTTACATTTAGTCTTCCAGACAATACCTGATAAACCTGATGCGGTTTACTGCATGCGATATATTAGTCTGCAGACCCAATTATGATAAACTTTGACTTGCGGTTTATGATGGGTTACATGTTAGTCTTCGACCCGCAGCGTCTGTTATATGGTTCCTATGAGAGACTGACTGTGACTGTGTAGTTGAGGTCAGTTATGTGTTTGTGAAAGATAGCTCCGGTTATCAGGAAACTGAAAATTGGGTCTATGTAGGATGACATATTTTCCTTAATCATTATGATCGTGGCATAATCCAGGGGGGGGGGGGTTTCGTCATGAATGAGGTCAGGTATATGACAGTAGAAAGTAAAACGACAGAGAGGCCACTCAAATCATTTGAAAGGGTTTTCGTTGTCTACTGTATACAGACTGCCTCATTCATGGAAACGGTTAAGGCCCCCCCCCCATGTTATTGCCTGTCTGAAGTTGGGGAATTTGGTCTTCTCTTTGCTGCTCATAGTGACATTGGGATGAAATCTCCCGATGATCAGATGATCAAGTTCCTGATGAAGTCGTTGTTGACTTGGGATGAATCTCACAGATGATCAGATAATACAGTTCTGATGAGTGTTGTACTGTTTGCGTGTGTGGTTCCAGTCAACTGCTGCTGTGTGTAAAGGGATTTCTCTGTTGACGTGAACGCTCAGTCTGTACTGCTGTCTGCTGGTCGTCAGTCATCTTAGACGGGGATTATCGGGAAAGAGAAGAGTTTTGATCTTTACAAGGTCATCTGACTGGTTTGTTTAGCTTTCTCAGAAACACAAGTCTAATAATTGTCGATAGGAATATCTCTGATGTAAGAATATATAGTAATGGTTAGTTTTTCTCCAGGATTGTTGTGTAGTTTCGCTGGTGCATGTATCAGTGATTGGTTTGGTCGTTTCCAGCTGGTTCATGCTAATCAGTGGATGGTTTAGTAGTTTCCAGCTGGATCATAGTTATCAGTGATTGGTTTGGTCGGTTTCAGCTGTTCCTGGCTATCAGTGACTTGTTTTGGTCGTTTCCAGATGTTCATTGCTATCAGTGACTTGGTTTAGTAGTTCAGCTGTTCCATTGCTATCAGTGACTTGGTTTAGGGGGGTCCCGTTTCCAGTGGGTTCCATAGTTATCAGTGACTTGGTTTGGTCGTTTCCCAGCTGTTCATTGCTATCAGTGACTTGGTTTTAGAGTATTTTCCAAGCTGTTCATTGCTATAAGTGATTGGTTTGGTCGTTTCAGCTGGTCATGGCTATAGTGACTTGGTTTGGGTCGTTCCAGCTGTTCATGGCTATCAGTGAGTGGTTTGGGTCGTTTCCAGCTTGTTCATGAGCTAATCAAGTGACTTTGTTTGAGTCGTTTCCAGCTGGTCCCTTATGGCTATCAGTGATTGGTTTTGTCGTTTCAGCTGGTTCATGGCTATCAGTGACTTGGTTTGGTGTTTCCAGATGGATCATAGTTATCAGTGCACTTGGTTTGGTCATTTCCAGCTGGCCCATGGCTATCAGTGACTTGGTTTGGTCGTTTCAGGCTGGTTCTTTGTATCAGTGAATTGGTTGGTCGTTTCAGCTGTTTATGGCTATACAGTACTTTGGTTTTGGTCGTTTCAGGCTGTTCCATGCTATCAATGATTGGTTTGGTCGTTTCAGCTGGTTCCTGGCTATCAGTGACTTGGTTTGGGTTTCCAGCGGTTATAGTGTTTATAGTGACTTGGTTTGGTCGTTTCAGCTGTTTCATGGCTATAGTGACTTGGTTTGGTCGTTTCAGCTGTTCTGGCTTATAGTGACTTGGTTTGGTCGTTTCAGCTGGATCTAGTTATCCGTTACTTGTTTTGTCGTTTCCAGTGGTTCATGGTATAGTTGACTTGGTTTGGGTATTTGCAGCTGGTTCATTATAGTGACTTGGTTTGGGTCGGTTCCAGCTGTTCCATGGCTTAATAGTGAATTGGTTGGTCGTTCCAAGCCTTGGATCATAGTTATCATGACTTGGTTTGGGTCGTTTTCCAGTGGTTATGGCTATAGTGGACTTGGTTTGGTCGTTTCAGCTGGTCGACATGGCTATAGTGACTTGGTTTGGTCGTTTCAGCTGTTCCTGGCTATCAGTGGACTGGTTTGGTCGTTTCCAGCTTGGAATCCATAGTTATCAGTGACTTGGTTTTGGTGTTTCCAGCTGATCCAAGTTTATCATGACTTGGTTTGTCGTTTCAGCTGTTCATTGGTATCGTGATTGGTTTGTCTTTTCAGCTGGTTCCCCATGACTATCTAGTTGACTTGGTTTGGGTCGTTTCCAGCTGTTATGGTATTCAGTGACTTGGTGGTATTTCCAGCTGGTCCATGGCTATCAGTGATCTTGGTTTGGTCGTTTCAGCTGGTTTTCCATGGGTATCAGTGACGTTGTTTTGGTCCGTTTCGCTGGATTCATAGTTTGATAGTGCCTTGTTG
>NW_019942610.1:106835-112767 GCF_002910315.2 Salvelinus sp. IW2-2015 | reverse complement strand
TGTGTGTGTGTGTGTGTGTGTGTGTGTGTGTGTGTGTGTGTGCCTGCATGTGTGGAACTCTTTAGAAACGATAAGAGGTGACAACAGAGACCAACACAACTGATCTGTAATCAAGAGGAAGCTGATTTGCTTGCCAATCTGCAGTGGCATCATCACACAGACAGACAGATGAGTCCTCTTGTTTCTCTATATAATTATCATGTGGAAACAAAAGCAGTGCAATGACAGCCAGTCGATCCACCGCTGGTAGAAAACCACTCACACGCACGCACACACACGCTCACACACACAAGTACAAACACAAATACACAGCTGATAGCAGCGCTGTGTAAGCACTGAATGCCCTGAGCCAATTAAACACCTATTATCTCTGTCTCTTCTGTGTGTGCGTGTGTGTGTGGTGTGTGCGAGCGTGCGTGTGTGTGTTCTATTGTCGTTGTCTCGTCAAGCCTACTGGAGATAATGACCTTTCCTCCTGGGAGGAATCTAACCATCATGGAAAAGAAGAGTGTAAGTGAGAAGAAAACAAGGTAGTGAAGGTAGTACTAATGTCAGATCAGAGGATCAGACACGCTTTTTGCTAACCAAACAAGAGACAGAAAGTGATAGATTATAGATATAGCTAGGAAGAGATTCATTATTTTCCCTTTTGTACTTTAACTATTTGCACATCGTTACAACACTGTATATAGACATAATATGACATTTGAAATGTCTTTATTCTTTTGGAACGTTTGTGAGTGTAATGTTTGGTGTTAATTATTTATTGTTTATTTCACTTTTGTTTATTATCTACTTCACTTGCTTTGGCAATGTTAACATATGTTTTCCATGCCAATAAATCCCTTAAATTGAAATTGAATTGATAGAGAGAGGGGCAGAGAGGAAGAGATGGGGTGTGTCCTCTCTCTCTCTATCTCTGTCTCTCTCTCTCTCTCTTTTCCTCTCCCCCATCCATATCTCTCTCTTTCTCTCTCTCTCTCTCACGGGTAGAGTAGGCCGTAAGGCTATGCTGAAAAGGCCATAAAGCTAAACCTCCCTCCCTCTCCATCCCTCTCTCCTTCCATCTCTCCCCCACTCTCTTCCTCCCTCTTTCCCTGTATAAAGAGATGGGGGAAGAATAGGTCAGCTCTGTCTCATGGCAGCAGGTAAATCACACGTGAGAGCCATTTTGCTGGGTCATTACCCCCACAGCCCTGATCTACAGTGAGCTCCAAAAGTATTGGGACAGAGACAATTTTGTTGTTGTTTTGGCTCTGTACTCCAGCACTTTGTATTTGAAATGATACAATGACTGTGAGATTAGAGTGCAGACTGTCAGCTTTAATTTGTGGGTATTTTTATCCATATCGAGTGAACCGTTTAGAAATTACAGCACTTTTTGTACATATTCCCCKCATTTTAGGGGACCAAAAGTATTTGGACAGATTCAGTATTTTGTCCCATATTCATAACACGCAATGACTATATCTAGCTTGTAACGGTACATATTTGTTGGACGCATTTGCTGTTTGTTTTGGTTGTGTTTCAGTTTCTACAGTGGCATCATCATCATTTCTAAACACTTCTACATTAATGTGGATGCGACCATGATTCTAGATCATTCTGAATGAATTGTGAATAATGATGAGTGAGAAGGTTACGGAAGCACACATATCACACCCCACAAAAATGCTAACCTCCCCTGTTATTGTAATGGGGCGGCAGGTAGCCTTGTGGTTAGAGTGATGGATTAGTAACCGAGAGGTTGCAAGATCGAATCCCCGAGCTGACAAGGTCAAATCTGTCGTTTTGCCCCTGAACAAGGCAGTTAACCCACTGTTCCTAGGCTGTCARTGAAAATAAGAATTTGTTCTTAATTAACTGACTTGCCTAATTAAATAAATGTTAAAAAAATGGTGAAAGGTTAGCATGTCTTGGGGGTATGATATTTGTGCGTTTGTAACTTTCTTTCACTCATCATTATTCATGATTCATTCAGTATTATCCGTAACCATGGTAACATCCACATTAAGGTAGAAGTATTTAGAAACACATTCTATTCTTTAAAATAAAAGTGACAATCATATGGCCTGAAGTTACACAAACATGTAAACTAGAAAGACAAGCAAATTTATGGTGATGAATGATGACTCATTCAAAATATGCATTGAGTTTGTACATACAGCTTGTACATACAGTAGCCTACAGACTGTACTGAATTGCATTGCATATTGTATATTTCACACTGCATATTGCATGACTGAAGAGGTACTGGGTGTATAGATGTTTTGGCACAGCAGTACAGCAGTACAGCAGTACAGCAGTACAGCCTCAGAGAACATGGGTTCCATACTGGTATTAATAACGGTTCATGTTCCATATCTGTCAGCCTGACACTTCAGGAGATCCACTTGCACTGTCTCAAATTGACCTGATGAAGAGCCCTGTGGGAATGAAAGACACTCACAGAGGAGTGTTACTTTCAGAAGATCTATTGTCAGTACCAAACCGACCCCAGTGTGTATTTTCAGTACCAAACCGACCCCAGTGTGTATTTTCAGTACCAAACTGACCCCAGTGGTGTATTGTCAGTACCAAACAGATCCCAGTGTGTAGTTGTCGGATAGCCAAACAGAACCCCAGTGTCTATTGTCAGTACCAAACAGGATCCGAGTGTGTTTGGTCAGTACCAAGAAACAGACACCAGGTGTAATTGTCAGATTATTGTCGAGTACCAAACGACCCCAGTGATGTAATTGTCTTGATTACCAAACAGATCCAGTTTTAATTCAAGTATATCCAAAACAGCCCCAGTGTCTATTGTCAGTACCAAAACAGACACTAGTGTTAGACTATGATACAGTACCAAAACAGATCCCCCAGTGTGCATTGTCCAGTACCGCAAACAGACCCAGTGCTGTATTTGTCAAGTACCAAACCCAGACCGCCAGTGCGTATTGTCAGTACCAAAACAGACCCCAGTGTTCGTATTGTCATTATCGTCAGAGTATCAGTGTCTAGATTGCAGTATCAAGACAGATGCACATGTGTATTGTCAGTATCAACTGATTAACAAGTGGTGTATTGTCATACCAGAAATATGATAACAGTGTGTATTGTCAGTACCAGACCAGAATTCACAATGTGTATTGTAGTCCATGACGAAGGATTCAGTACAGACATAACAAGGTGTATTTTTCATACCAGACAGTATAAACAGTCGTCGTATTGTCAGACCAGACAGATCACAGTGTGTGATTGTTCAAGTACCAGACAGATCACGTGTGTATTGGTCAGTAAGCATCAATCACATTGTATTGTCTAGTACAGGACAGATCACACTCCTACGGTGACTGTGTTATTTGTAGTATCAGACAGAAGTCAAATGTGTGTCATTGTCGTAGATATCAGACAGATCACAGTGTGTATTGTCAGTATCAGACAGACTCATCCAGTGTGTATTGTTGAGTATCAGACAGATCATTTACAGTATGACGATCGATTTAATTGTTAGTATCCAGACAGATCACAAGGTGTGTATTGTCAGTATAGCAGATCACTAGTGTGTATTGTCAGTACCAGACAGATCACAGTGTGTAAGTTCGTTAGTACCTCAGACAGATCACAGTGTGTATTGTCAGTAATCAAAAGACAGATTCACAGTGTGTATTGTTAGTATCAGACAAGATCACAGTGTGTATTGGTCAGTACCAGACAGATCACACGTGGGTATTGTTAAGTAGTCAGACAGATCACAGTGTGTATGGCTAATAGCTGGTGACACAGCCCAATTATGTCTGGCATTATTTGGTATTTTATTAGGATCCCCATTGAGCTGTTGCAAAGCAGCAGCTTACTCTTCCTGAGCTCCACCACAAAACATGACATATTACAGAACATTTTTTTTTTTTTTTTACAAAAGGCACACATAGCCCTACATATCAATAACATACACACAAACTATCTAGGTCAAAATAGAGAGAGGCGTTGTGCCCGTGAGGTGTTGCTTTATCTGTTTTTTTAAACCAGGTTTGCTGTTTATTTGAGCAATATGAGATGGAAGGGAGTTCATGCAATAATGGCTTTATATAATAACTGTAATGCGTTCTTGAATTTGTTCTGGATTTGGGGACTGAGGTAAAAGACTCCTGGTGGCATGTCTGATGGGGTAAGTGTGTGTGTGTGTATGTGTGTGTGTGTGTTGTGTGTGTTGTGTGTGTTGTGTGTTGTGTGTGTTGTGCTGTGTGTGTGTGTGTGTGTGTGTGTGTGGTGTGTGTGTGTGTGTGTGTGTGTGTGTGGTTGTGATAGCTCTGTAGTACCAGTGTACCAAGACCATCTGATTGGTTCCATGGGAAAGCTCATAGGATCCTGCTACAATAACTGCTCTTATTAAAAACTCACACACACACGCAGCAGGCAAACACACACACACAGCACACACACACACACAACCTCCTTTCATCTCATCCATGTCTTAGTAATTAAATCAAAACTCTGCTGTTGAATGAACTCATCAGCACAGGCCCCAGGTAATTAACTAAATTGTTTAGTATTCAAGAGACAGAGTGTGTGCGTGTGTTTGTGTATGTGAGTGTGTGTGTTTGTTCGTGCGGCGTGCATTATATGTTTAGAGAGAAGAAAGAACATGAGACAAAGAAAAGAAGAGAGAGACGGAGAGAGGGAGCAGAGAGAGAGAGACAGAGAGAGACAGAGAGAGCGAGAGCGAGATGAGAGAGCGAAGCGAGGGAGAGAGAGGAAGAGAGAGAGAGAGAGCGATAGAAGAGAGAGAGACGAGAGAGAGAGAGAGAGAGAGAAGGCAGAGAGAGAGAGAGGAGAGCGAGAGGAGAGAGAGAGAGAAGACAGACGAGCAGAGGAGAGAGAGAGAGTGAGAGAGAGAGAGAGAGAGAGAGAGAGAGAGAGAGAGAGAAGGAGAGAGAGAGGAGAGAGTAAGACAGTGTGGTAAGGGAAGCCTACATCAAGGGTTAGAGATAGAGTCCCTCTCCCCGGCCCCGACTGAAAAAGTTTCCATGGCAGTTTTGTGGAAAGCCAGCTTCCCCCTCCCCTTCTCCCTCTCCCCTCTATCCTTTTCTTCCAGGCCAGCTGCAGTGACTGGCTGGCAAATTGAGTTTCCCGTTAGTAGCGTGAACAGAGAGTGGAGTCATCCACTACAGTTGTAAAGTGGAGTTTTCCACCTCCACAACACCAGCCACTGCAGCTTGTGAACTCCCCTGTACGTACACACTACACACATAAGCAAGCATATTATCCACCTTTTCCTATCAGAAAGTCTTCGACTAATGTACAACCTTTGATCTCCTGTCAATCACTTCTCCATTAACAGTGTGTGTGTGTCACAGGAGGTAGGTGGCACCTTAATTGGGGAGGATGGGCTCGTTATAATGACTGGAGCGGAATTCAATGGAATGGTAAACATATACATGAAAATCATAGGTTTCAGCGTGTTTGAAGCCATTCCATTTGCTCCATGTCCGGCCATTATTATGAAGCTCAGCAGCCTACTTGTGGTGTGTGTGTGTGTGTTGTGTGTGTGTGTGTGTGTGTGTGTTGTGTGTGTTGTGTGTGTGTGTGTTGTCGTGTGTGTGTGTGTGTGTGTGTGTTGTGTGTGTGTGTGTGTGTGTGCGTGGCGTGCGCGTGCGCGTCGCCGTGTGCGTGTGTGTCTATCACTCTCTCCATCAACAATGATCTCAGAGCCGAGAGGTTAGGGGTTCCAGACTGAAAGCATCCAACAGCTCAACTGAAATATATTCCAGAGAGAAAATGCAATTTTTTACCAAGGCGGTCTTTCTTGGAGGCGCAGATAAAAAGAGGAAGAAAATAATATGGAAAAAAAGGATAGAAAGAAACAAAAGGAGAGAAGAGATAAAATAAACAAATGATTTACTCTATTACAGAGAGGGTAGATATCTGTTGCAGAGAGGGCAGGAATTGG
>NW_019942610.1:100013-105089 GCF_002910315.2 Salvelinus sp. IW2-2015 | reverse complement strand
TGCCTGAAATTACACAAACATGTAAACTAGAAAGGACAAGCAAATTTATGCTGATGAATGAATGACTCATTCAAAATATGCATTAGTTTGTACAGACAGCTTGTAATACAGTAGCCTATACAGACTGTACTGAAATTGCATGCATATTGTATATTTTCACACTGCATATTGCATGACTGAAGAGTACTGGGTGTATAATGTTTTTGCTCAGCAGTACAGCAGTACAGCAGTACAGCAGTACAGCCTCAGAGAACAATGGTTCCATACTGGTATTAATAACGGTTCATGTCCATATCTGTCAGCCTGACACTTCAGGAGAATCCACTTGCACTGTCTCAAATGACCTGATGAAGAGCCCTGTGGAATGAAAGACACTCACAGAGGATAGATGATAGTTTATCTTTTCAGGAGATCTATGTCGAGTACCAACCACCCCAGTGCTGTATTTTCATACCAAACCGACCCTCAGTGTGTATTTTCCAGTACCAAAACCCGACCCCAGTGTGATATTGCTGCCTCATACCAAACTAGACCCCAGTGGTGTATTGTCAGTACAAACAGATCCCAGTGTGTAGTGTCGGATAGCCAAACAACCCCAGTGTCTATTGTCAGTACCAACAGGATCCGAGTGTTATTGGTCAGTACCAGAAACAGAACCCAGGTGTAATTGTCAGTTATTGTACAGTAACCAAACCGACCCCAGTGTGTATTGTCGTCCTTACAAACAGATCCCAGTTTTTAATTTCAGTACCAAACAGACCCCAGTGTCTATTGTCAGCTACCAAAACAGACACTAGGTTACATATGTCAGATACCAAACCAGATCCCCAGTGTGCATTGTCAGTACCGCAAAACAGCCCAGGTTGTGTATTTGCTCAAGTACACAAACCCAGACCCCAGTGCGTATTGTCAGTACCAAAACAGACCCCAGTGTGTATTGTCATTATTCGTCAGATACAGTGTCTAGAATGTCAGTATCAAGACAGATGCACAGTGTGTATTGTCAGTATCAGACATGAGTAACAATGTGTTATTGTATACCAGAATATGATAACAGTGTGTATTGGTCAGTACCAGACAAATCACAATTGTGTATTGTCAGTACCAGACAGATACAGAGGGTATTTTTCATACCAGAACAGTATAACAAGTCGATCGTATTGTCAGACCAGACAGATAATCAGTGTGATATTGTTCAGTACCAGACAGCATCACAGTGTGTATTGCAGTACCAGCACAGATCACATTGTATTGGTCAGTAAGACAGATCCACAGTCGTGTAAGTTGTAGAAGATCACTGTGTTATTTTAGTATCAGACAGAGAGTCAAAGTGTTATTGTCTAGATATCAGACAGATCACAGTGTGTTATTGTCGAAGTATCAGACAGACTCACAGCCTGCGTATTGTCATATCCAGCAGATGCAGTATTCAGATACAGACAGGTGTTAATTGTTAGTATCAGACAGATCACAAGGTGATTCAGTTGTCAGCTATAGACAGCATCGCACGTTGTGCTTACATACAGTCAATTCAGACAGATCACAGTTGTCGTATTAGGCCAGTTATCTCACCGCAGCAAAGATCACCGTTGTAGTGTCAGTACCAGAACAGATCACCAAGATTCTTAATAGATCAACAGAATACATATTAGTTGTTCGCTGTAGTTGTACACGTATATCACGAACAATCACATTGTGCTAATTGGTTAAGTATCAGACAGATCACAGTGTGTATTGTCAGTACCAGACAGATCACAGTGTGTATTGTTAGTATCAGACAGATCACAGTGTGTATGGCTAACTAGCTGTGTGACACAGCCCAATTATGTCTGGCATTATTTGGTATTTTATTAGGATCCCCATTAGCTGTTGCAAGAGCAGCAGCTACTCTTCCTGAGCTCCACACAAAACATGACATATTACAGAACATTTTTTTTTTTTTTTTACAAAAGGCACACATAGCCTACATATCAATAACATACACACAAACTATCTAGGTCAAATAGAGGAGAGGCGTTGTGCCGTGAGGTGTTGCTTTATCTGTTTTTTTAAACCAGGTTTGCTGTTTATTTGAGCAATATGAGATGGAAGGGAGTTCCATGCAATAATGGCTTTATATAATACTGTATGCGTTCTTGAATTTGTTCTGGATTTGGGGACTGTGAAAAGACTCCTGGTGGCATGTCTGATGGGGTAAGTGTGTGTGTGTGTATGTGTGTGTGTGTGTGTGTCTTCGTTGTCTTTTACTCTGATCTGTACGTCAATCTCTGCTGTCTTCTCCTCTCTCTCTTCTTCCTCTCTTTCCGTCTCTCCTCTTAAACTCTCTCACCGCTCGTCTCTCTTCCTCTCTCTCCCCACACCGGAAGGCGGCGGCATCCGCACGCGAAGTGGAGCGCGCGACGCGCGCGCAGAGGAGAAGCGACGGCGGGCAGAGGAGACGAGCGCGCGAGCGCAGCGCGAGCGAGAGCGCCGCGCGGCGCGCGCGCGAAGCGGCCAAGCGGGGAGCGCAGAGGAGCAAGGACGAGCGCGGAGAGGCGCGAAGCGGCGAGAGAAAGAAGTATAGAGGAGCAAGCGCGAGAGGAATTTGCGCGAGAGTATGTATATTGATACAGAAGAGATAAAGAGAGCGGAGCGAGAGGGTTGTATGAGAGAAGTAATGGGAGGGTAAGAGCAGGAGCAGGGGAACGGAGATTAGATGTTCGAAGAGAGCAGAATTTGTTAAGCGGGTAAGATGTAAGGTGGGGGCTACATCAGGGTTAGAAGATTAAGAGTCTCCTACCCCCGCCCCGGACTGAAAAATCGTTTGCCTGGCAGTTTTGTGGAAGCCAGCGTTCTCCCCTTCCCTTCTTTCCTCTACACTCCTATCTTATTCTTACCAGCGCAGCGCAGTGATGAGCTGGCAATTGAGTTTCCGATATAAGTTTAGCGTGAGGACAGCGCGATGGAGTCGTATCACTACAGTTGAAAGTGAGTTTTCGCCCTCCAGCAAACATTCAGCCCTGCAGATATGAACTCCCTGACGTACACTACACACATAAGCAAGCATTATTATCCATTTTCCTATAGAAAGTCTTCGACTAATGTACAAACTCTTGTCTCCTAGTCAATAACTCTCTCCTTACAGTGTGTAGTGTCACAGGAGGTAGGTGGCCTTAATTGGGGAGGATGGGCTCGTTATAATGGAATGGGCGGATTCAATGGAATGGTAACATATACATGAAAATCATGGTTCAGCGTGTTTGAAGCCATTTCCATTTGCTCCATTCCGGCCATTATTATGAGCTTCAGCAGCCTACTGTGTGTGTGTGTCGTGTGTGTGTGTGTGTGTGTGTGTGTGTGTGTGTGTGTGTGTGCTTGTGTGTGTGTGGGTGTTTGTGGGTAGTGTGTGTGTGTGGTTGTGTGTGTGTGGTGGTGCGCGTGGCGTGCGCGTGCGCGTGCGTGCGGTGTGTCTATCACTCTCTCCATCAACAATGATCTCGAGCCGAGAGGTTGAGGGTTCCAGACTGAAAGCATCCATACAGCTCAACTGAAATATTCCAGAGAAAAAATTGCATTTTTTCAGGCGGTCTTTCTTGGAGCGCCATGAAAAGAAAGAGGAGAAGATATATAAGAACAAAGGATGAAAGAAATAAAGAGAGAGGATAAAAAACAAATGGATTTTATTCAGAGAGAGGGTAGATATCTGTTGCAGAGAGAGGAGTGTGAAGGAAGTAGAGAAGGCGAGGGGAAGGGAGGAAGGTGAGAGGTGTCTGTCAGACTCAGAGTAGATCCAACATCCTGAACACCACTAGTCTACACTGGACTTACAGCACAGTGATTCTGAGGCCCACCTGCGACACACACACACCACACACACCCACACACACACACACACCACACAACACACTCACACACACACACACACCACACACACACACACACACCACACACACACCACACCACCCCTGAACACACACCCTCCCCGACAAGCATTTCCACTCACACACAAACACAAAACACCTAGTCCACTAGGGGTCATGAGAATCCTCACTTCCAGATAACAAGACTTTCACACAGTGGTACAGTGGTACAGTGGTAGAGTGGTGCAGTGGTACAGTGTGTGGGGGTGACTAGAGTACACCATAGAAATAGAACTCAAGAGCTCCACAGCAGGATATGTTTCTTGGAAGAGAGAGGAGAAGGAAGAAGAAAGAGCGGTGATGAGAGAAAAAAGGAGCGGGGTCGAGAGGAGAGAGTGAGAGAACTAAGGGGTAAAAGAAACGAGAAGAGGGTGATGAAGGGAAATGAGAGCGGAGGCAGAGGAAGAGAGTGAGAGAACTAAGGGGTAAAGAAAAGGAAGAGAGGAGTGATGAGGGGAACGAGGAGCGGAGGCAAGAGGAAGAGAGTGAGAGAAACTAAGGGGTAAAAGAAAAGGAAGAGAAGTGATCAAGGAGACTGAAGAAGAGGAGACTGAAGACATGGGATGTGGAAAGAGGACCATGGAAGGAGAGGCCGAGAGAGAGGGAGTAAAATGAGAGGGGGTAGAGAGAAAGGAGAGGGGGTAAGAGAAAGGAGAGGGGTAAGAGAAAGGGAAGGGGTAGAGAAAGGAGAGGGTAGAGAGAAGGAGAGGGGTAAGAGAAAGGAGAGGGGTAGAGAAAGGAGTGGGGGTAAGAAAGGAGAGGGAGGAGCGGTAAAAGAAGAGGAGAGGGGGTAAGAGAAAGGAGAGGGGTGGAGAGTGCAGAGAGGTAGAGAGGGGGGGATAAGAGAAAGGGAGGGGTATAGAGAAAGGAGAGGGGGTAAGAAGAGGAGTGCGGGTAAGCAGAGAGAGGGGTAAATAAAGGAGAGGGGTGGAAAGGAGAAAGGAAGAGGGCGGTGAGAAGAGAGGGGGTAAGAGAAAGGAGAGGGGGGTAGAGAAGGAGAGGGGGGGTAAAGAAGAGGAGAGGGGGTAAGAAAAGGAGAGGGGTAAGAGAAAGGAGAGGGGGTAAGAGAAAGGGAGGGGGTAAGAGAGAAGGAGAGGGGGTAAAAGAAAAGGAGAGGGGGTAAAAAGAAAGGAGAGGCTCTTGTCTTCTCATCATATTTTATATGTTATATATCTCT
>NW_019942610.1:93432-96538 GCF_002910315.2 Salvelinus sp. IW2-2015 | reverse complement strand
GTGTCTGTGTGGTGTGTGTGTGTGTGTGTGTGTGTGTAGTGTGTGTAGTACACAGTGTACCCAAGACCATCTGATTTGGTTCCATGGGAAAGCTGCATAGGATCCTGTACAATAACTGCTCTTATTAAAAACTCACACACACACGCACGCAGGCAAAACACCACACACACACACACACACACACACAACCTCCTCTTCATCTCATCCATGTCTTAGTAATTAAATCAAAAACTCTGCGTGTGAATGAACTCCATCAGCACAGCCCAGGTAAGTAACTAATTGTTTAGTATTCAAGAGACAGAGTGTTGCGTGGTTTGTGTATGTGAGTGTGTGTGTTTTCGTGCGGCGTGCATTATATGTTTAGAGAAAAGAAACATGAGACAAAGAAAGAGAGAGAGACGGAGAGAGGGAGAGAGAAGAGAGACAGAGAGAGACAGAGAGAGCGTGAGAGCGAGAGAGACGAGAGAAGAGAGAGAGAGAGAGAGAGAGAGCGAAGAGAGAGAAGAAGAGACGAGAGAGAGAGAGAGAAAGAGAGAGCAGAAGAGAGAGAGAGAGAGAGAGAGAGAGAGAGAGAGAGAGAGAGAGAGAGAGAAGAGAGAGAGAGAGAGAGAGAGTAGAGAGAGAGAGAGAGAAGAGAGAGCGAGAGAGAGAGATGTAGAAGTGTCAAGGGAAGCCTACATCAAGGTTAAGAAATAGAGTCCCTCTACCCCGCCCCGACTGAAAAAGTTTCCATGGCAGTTTTGTGGAAAGCCAGCTTCCCCCTCCCCTTCTCCCTCTCCCCTCTATCCTTTTCTTCCACGCAGCTGCAGTGACTGGCTGGCAAAATGAGTTTCCCGTTAGTAGCGTGAACAGAGAGTGGAGTCATCCATATTCCATTCATTTACTTAGATGTGTGTGTATTAGGTAGTTGTTGTGGAATTGTTAGATTACTTGTTAGATATTGCTGCACTGTCAGAACTATAAGCACAAGGATTTCACTAGACTCACAGTAACATCTGCTAACCATGTGTATGTGACCAATCAAATTTGATTTGATTTGATTTGAAAAGGAGAGGGGGTAATCGAAAAGGAGGAGGGACAGGCTCAGCAGGGATCAGATTTCAGTGAGTCAGCAGCAGTCAGAGGACTGAGTGGAGAGACGGCAAGAGGGAGGGAGGGATGGAGTTGACTCACGAGGGATGGGGAAAAATAGACACAGTGTACATTTTCACACCTCTGTGGGAGGAGCCTGACCTCGGGTTAGTACACCGGCCACACACACACACACACACACACACACACACACACACACACACACACACACACAGCCGCTCGCCAAAGCAACACGGCTCGCTTCAGAAACTCATCATAACCACACACACATACTGACACAACACCTCCTGACCTAGCTTACTGTACAACATCAATGGCTTATAGTCTCTACTGGAACTTCTGGCACAGAACTCCAGGGTTGTAAACACTGTGGAAACTAAGATTGCATCCCAAATAGCACCTTAGTCCCTATGTAGTGCACTACTTTTGACCTGGGCCCATAGGACTTTGATCAAAAGTAGTGCACTATATAGGGAATATGGTGCCATTTGGGGCATCCCCTAAACTATGAACTTCTGTTTACAACATAATTCTACCGTAGCGCTTTAGTATGTGGTCTGTGCATAGGCTGTGTTTCATTTTAGAACTGTCTTCCTTGTTCCCGCCCCTGAACCCTTGTCCTCTCCTGATTGGACTAGATAGCTCTGGACAGCCAGCTCTGTCCTCTGACTGGATAACCCTGACGAGTTCAGGAAACTGACAACATGGTAGCTCAGTATCACTTCTGCCCCACCAGAACCAGAAAGAAGTATGGGTTGGTAAGACAATCCACTGCTATGCATTTTGAGTACAAAATACAACCTTCCTTTTCTCCTCCTATATACATATTGATTAGATTAAACTACTAGAAAAGAGGACACAGCTCTGTCTATACAAGCACATAGAGCAGCAGCTTGGACCAAATACATATTCATATAGGAGGCTGAGACTACGAGAATACTAATAGAACAGAGCCAGTCAGTCTTACCTGAGTGTAGGAGGCGGTTGGGCCTGGTTCTGGTCCAGTGGTCCGGGTGGGAGGAAACTGGAAGCGGTTCAGTTGAAGACAGGGGACTAGTCAGTACTGTGGTTCAGTTGAAGACAGGGGACCAGTCAGTACTGCAGTAACTGCTGCTGTGTCTGTTTCTCTCGGTCACTAGTCTGAGGGGAGCCTGCTCCCAGATGCCCTCTCTGTCTGTCCGTGTCTGTCTCGCTCCAGGTGCTTTCACCATTCCCTACAGAGAGAAGAGAGATGAGAGAGGCGTCCATGTTACTTGGGAATTAGGAAGGGAAAGTGTGTGTTGAGGGTGAGGTTACAGTTTGGAGACCGGCCAGCAGCACAATACTTACTGTATATTGGGAATTCATTTCTTTAAGTGATCAAATTACTTAGTTTTCATGTAAAAAAATAAATAATTATAACGGCAACCTTTGCAATAGGGATGACAATTCTTGTCTACTGAGGTCACAGTTCAAATCAAAAGCACAACATTCAGTCACTTACATTACGTATATTTTCCACAGACAGCCAGACAACACTTTCAGCAGGTCAAACAGAGAAGGCTTATCTTGTAGAAATTCTATTTGTCTTGTCGTACTCCTATCTGTCTTGTCGTACTCCTATCTGTCTTGTAGTACTCCTATCTGTCTTGTAGTACTCCTATCTGTCTTGTAGTACTCCTATCTGTCTTGTAGTACTTATATCTGTCATGTAGTATGCTTATCTGTCTTGTGGTACTCTCATCTGTCTTGTAAGTACTCCTATCTGTCTTGTTAGTACTTGCGCTATTGTCTTGTAGTTACTTTAATCTGGTTTGTAGTATCTTTATCTGTCTTATAGTCTCTCAATCTGGTCTGGTGTACTCCTATCTGTCTTGTAGTACTTTATATCTGTCATGGTATTAATCCTAGTGTCTGTTAGTTACTCCTATCCAAACAATAAAGCTAAGTACTGTATGTCAGGTGTTTACTGTACACTTATAGATAAGTAACATTGTTGTATTATTTAGGGTGTTTCCCAGACAGCTGGTGCGTG
>NW_019942610.1:75478-93407 GCF_002910315.2 Salvelinus sp. IW2-2015 | reverse complement strand
CAAAAGAAGTATGGGTTGGAAAGACAATTCCACTGTTATGCCATTTGAGTGACAAAATACACTTTTTTCCTCCTATAACTAATATTTGATTAGATTAACTACCTAGAAAGAGGACCAGTCTGTCTATACAAGCTACATAGAGCAGGCAGTTGGACAAATACATAATTCATATAGGAGGCTGAGACTACGAGGAATACTAATAGAACAGAGCCAGTCAGTCTTACTGAGTGTAGGAGGCGGTTGGGGCCTGGTTCTGGCCAGTGTGTCGGGTGGGAGGAAACTGGAAGCGGTTAGTTTGAAGACAGGGGACTAGATCAGTACTGGTGCGTTCAGTTGAAGAAGGGGACCAGTCAGTACATGCAGAATGTGCTGTGTCTGTTTCTCTCGTCACTAGTCTGAAAGGAGCTGCTCCCAGATGCCTCTCTGTCTGTCCGTGTCTGTTCGCTCAGTGCTTTTCACATTCCCTACAGAGAGAGAGAGATGAGAGAGGCGTCCATGGTACTTGGGATTAGGAAGGAGAAGTGTTTGTTGAGGGTGAGGTTACAGTGTTTGGAGACCGCCGGTAGCAATACTCTACTGTTATTGGGATTCATTTCTTTTAAGTGATCAAATTACTAGTTTTATTGTAAAAAATAAATAATTATAACGGCAACCTTGTGCAATAGGGGATGCAATTCTGTGTTATGAGGTCACAGTTAAATCAAAAGCACAACATTCAAGTCTTTACATTAGTTATTTTTCCCACAGACAGGCCAGACAAACACTTTCAGGGTCAAACAAGAGAAGGCTTATCATTGTAGAAATTCTATTTGTCTGTGTACTCCTATCTGTCTTGTCGTACTCCTATCTGATCTTGTAGTCTCCTATCATGATCTTGTTACTCCTATCTGTCTTGTGTACTCCTATCTGTCTTGTGTAGTACTATATCTGTCATGTAGTGTATGCTTATCTCTTTGAGACTCTCTTGTGTATCTGCTAATCTGTCTTGTAGTACTCCTATCTGTCTTGTAGTTATTGTATTAGTCTTGTCATTAATCTGGTATTGTTATCTTATATCTGTCTTATAGTACTCTCATCTGTATGTGTAGTACTCCTATCTGTCTTGTAGTACTTATATCTGTCATGGTATTAATCCTAGTGTCTGTTATACTCCCTATCCAAACAAAATGCTAAGTACTGTATGTCCAGTGTTTACTGTACACTTATAGATACAGTAACATTGACTTGTATATTTAGGGTGTTTCCCAGACAGCCTGGCCTGCGCGTGATGACCCCTACCTCCTGGGGGTCGAGTGGAGGACGGGGGAGGACGGGGGGGGGGGGGGTCCAGTTATATTAGAATGGCCTCTTTAGGTTTTCCAGCTACATTCCTCTGGTGTGGGCTGTGAGGGGAGGGATGACTGGTTGATCACTATGGTACACAGTACTGCTTGCTACTCTACTCAGCCCACAGATCCCTCTCTATCTCTCTCGCTCTCTCTTCAGGGATAGGCTCGTCCTGCTGGCTGGCAGGCAGGCAGACAGGCTGCATCAACTAAACAAACACTGGCCATGCTATTTATACACCCATGGCTTGTCGGCATGGCAACCACGCATTGTTTACCTGCATCACAAACTATTTCAGCTTTTGTATTTCCGTGTGTTTTTCATCTAGGAAATGTTTTATATTCTTAGCGTGTTTTCAATGTTGGGTCATCTCATAGCCTCAAGGCAGACATGAGATGTTTAATGTGATTTTCCTGTGTCTTTCTTTGGCTTCTTAGTCGTATGACTTTATTTGTTGATTTCAGGATACAACAATGTTTAGCTTTGAGCTGTCTGTCTGTCTGGCTTTCTCTCTGTGTCTCTCTGTTTTGGTTTGTGTTGTTTACTTGTTTGTATTTTTATGTTTACTATAGTTGTTTGTGAGGCTTGTGTGTCCCTCTCCCTCTTCAGTTCACGACGAGGGCAGCCTGGATGCCAGCCGTCTCCCGTGGCAACGAGGACGGGCCTGGACGTCAGGAGGTGGACCCAGGAACCTTCTCAGAGGCAACAGAAACCAGGTCACCTGATCCAGCATCAGTTCAGTTTCCCTCTGGGCCTGAAAGCTACACTATCAACTACACTACCGCATGTTCCAACCGTGACTTATTCACAACACCAACAATAACTGCAATCCTAGAAATCAGCATTTGAGAGACAACTCAGTGATTGTCAGATATAGAGCATTTCACAGGGATATGATGTCATTATTTGAACAAATACACTGAACAAAAATATAAACGCAACATGTAAATATTGGTTCCATGTTTCATGAGCTGAAATAAAAGATCCCAGACATTTTCCATACGCACAAAAAGCTTATTTCTATAAAATGTTGGGCACAAATTTGTGGGCGAGCGGTTTGCTGATGTCAACATTGTGAAAAGAGTGCCCCATGTTGGCGGTGGGGTTATGGTACGGTCAGGCATAAGCCACGGACAACGAACACAATTGCATTTTATCTTGAAACTTGAATACACAGAGATACTGTGAGGCCCATTGTCGTGACATTCATCACCTCATGTTTCAGCATGATAATGCACGGCTCCATGTCGCAAGGATCTGTAAACAATTCCTGGAAGCTGAAAATGTCCCAGTTCTTCCATGGCCCGCATACTCACAAGACATGTCTGTCACGACTTCCGCCGAAGTCGGCTCCTCTCCTTGTTCGGGCGGCGCTTGGCGATCGACGTCACCGGCTTTCTAGCCATCACCGCTCCATTTCTCATATGTCCATTTGTTTTGTCTTGTTCCATTACACACCTGGTTTTCATTCCATAATCACACTGCATGTATTTAGTCCTCTGTTCCCCTCCATGTCTTTGTCTGTAATTGTTGATTGTTATGTGAGATGTTCACGCGCTATACTTTTGTTTTATGTTCTGTGTTTTTTGGGCACTTTGATGTCATGTTGTGCCTATTTCTTGACCCGAATAAAAGTGTGCCTGCTTACTCTACTCTGCTCTCCTGCACCTGACTTCACCTCCCTTACACAGCCGTAACAATGTCACCCATTGAGCATGTTTGGGATGTTCTGGATCGACGTGTACGACTGCGTGTTCCAGTTCCCGCCAATATCCAGCAACTTCGCACAGCCATTGAAGAGAAGTGGGACAACATTCCACAGGCCACAACCTGATCAACTCTATGTGAAGGAAATGTGTTGCGCTGCATGAGGCAAATGGTTGTCACACCAGATACTGACTGGTTTTCTGATCCCCGCCCCTACCTTTTTTAAAGGTATATGTGATGAACAGATGCATATCTGTATTCCCAGTCGTGAAAATCATAGACTAGGGCCTAATTCATTTATTTCAATTGACCGATTTCCTTATATGA
The DNA here is from genome assembly GCF_002910315.2 of Salvelinus sp. IW2-2015. NCBI lineage: Eukaryota > Metazoa > Chordata > Actinopteri > Salmoniformes > Salmonidae > Salvelinus > Salvelinus sp. IW2-2015. The sequence goes on along the minus strand of NW_019942610.1, from coordinate 90,047 downwards.
ACTGTAACTCGGTAAAATCATTGAAATTGTTGCATGTTGCGTTTATATTTTTGTTCAGTATAACAAGTGAAAGAATGCAAATTGTCAACGCGTATCCATATTCAGCATACTATCTCCTTTCCATGTGTAGCCACCTGTGGCTGTCATATAATTATATTTCTATGCTACCTGTTCTGCTTTCTGCTCACATTATGAGCTACTGTACCCCACGGTGATTGTGAAGTGGATAAATGGGTGAGATCACCTTAGCTGCTAATCTCTATATTAATCATTCACAGAGCAACCTAACTTGCATAATTCTTCCGAGTAATAAACTAGTACCGTGAAGTCGAGACTGATAGAAAAGGTGAGAAGATACTTGCAGATAAGGGCTTCTTCTGCCTTTTCAGCAAAATGCAGACGCGTGACTCGTACACACACACACACACACACACACCCAACACACCACACCACACACACACAACACACACACACACACACACACACACACACACACACACACACACACACACACACACACACACACACACACACCACACACCACACACACACACACACACCACTGACTCACGCCTGCATCTTTTTCCCCTGACTCAGCAGCGGAGGGCACAGGTTTCAGTTCCCTGTCTCAGTCACACAGGAAACTCACTACCACAGGGTGTGTGTGTGTGTCTACTGCTTCCTGTTTACAAACAAAAGTTCAAACACGAAGTCCCAGTGACTAAGCAGACCAGTTGGCAAGTGTAATCCCAACATGTTTCCAGCTGACCACCATTGTACCTGTTCCCAAGAACTCCAAAGTAACCTGCCTAAATGACTATCGCCCTGTAGCACTTACATCTGTAATTATGAAGCACATTGAAAGGTTGGTCTACGCACGACTCCAACACCATCATCAAGTTTGCTGATGACACAACGGTGGTAGGCCTGATCACCGACGGCGATGACAGGGGGAGGTCAGAGACTTAGCAGTGTGTGCCAGGACAACAACCTCTCCCTTAATGCCAGTAAGACCAAGGAGCTGATCGTGGACTATAGGAGAAAGAGAGGAGAGCACGTCTCCATCCACATCAACGGGTTTGTAGTAGAGCGGTTCGAGAGCTCCTTGGTGTCCACATTACTAAGGACTTAAAATGGTCCACACACACCCGCACAGTTTTGGAGAGGGCACGACAGAGCCTCTTCCACCTCAGGACGCTGAAAATATTTGGCATGGGCCCTTCGGATCCTAAAATGTTTTGATCTCTGCAGTACCATACGTAGAGTGAATGMTGCCCAGACGAGACAACTGTTTCTGAGCCAGCAGAAATCACACATCAACGTCATTATCATGGACATATCCAAGTAAATGCCAATAGAAAAAACCAAATCAAAATAAAGTTTTAACTAAAATGTGTAATTCATTGTTATTTGAATATGTTGGTAAGAGTTTTATAAAAGCAATAAGGCACCCGAGGCAGTGCTGTATCATGAATACAGTCACAGTTAAATGGGTTGACTAGCCCTCCACCAAACAACGGCATCTACCTGTGACTGTATTTATGATCCAGCACTGCCTCCGTGTTTTATTGATTAATGATTACATCCCCCCCTCCCTCCGCCTCCTCAGATAATGAGCTCACACCCAGCATATAGCCTCTGTCCTGGTCTGCTCTACTCTCAGGCCCGGCAACGCTACATTGTCAAAACTGGACATTGTATTTCATTTACCATTTGTTATGTTTATGGGGAAACAATACTGGGGGGAGCACAAATTATATCTTGGGGGTCCATGCCCGGGTTTGCCATCCCGTAAAGCCGGCACTGGCTTGGTATGGCAAATGCACCGCAAAGCGCTACAGAGGCTGGTGCGGACAGCCCAGTACATCACTGGGGCCGAGCTCCAGTACATCACTGGGGCCGAGCTCGCTGCCATCCAGGACCTCTGTATCAGACGGTATCAGAGAAAGGTTCGAGACAGCTTCTACCCCCAAGACATGACTGCCAAATAGCCATAAGACTGCTAAATAGCTAATTAATGGTTACCCAGACTGTCTGCACTGACCCTATCTTGCACTGACTCTGTGCACACTCACAAGACTATACAGTATATACACACTATTTACACACACTCACACACACTACACTGACACTCTCACACAAAACCCACACACATTCACTACATACGCGCACACACTAGCGATGGAGGAAAACATTCACATGGTTACATATTTGGATATAATTTTTTTATAATATATTGTATCATATCGTTTTGACAAAATATACATATAATATGGTGCACCAAAATGTCAGTATTTTCCTTCATAGCTTGTCCTCCATCTTCTTTTTAAATAGGGAGCCAATTTGTTTTCAGAACTTTGACTGATGAAAACTCATTTTCTCATCATCTCTCTCTTGTCCCTCTGCAGCAAACATATGGTAAGAAATATGTAGGGAACATCGAATCACAATAAAATCGCAGTATCGAACCGCAATACATACACACTGAGTGTACAAAACATTAAGAACACCTGCTCTTTCCATGGCAGACTGACCAGGTGAATCCAGGTGAAAGCTATGTGAAAGCTATGATCCCTTATTGTTGTCACTTGTTAAATCCACTTCAACCAGTGTAGCTGAAGGAGAGGAAACATGTTAAAGAAGGATTTGCAAGCCTTGAGACAATTGAGACATGGTATGTGTACCATTCAGAGGGCGAATGGGCAAGATAAAATATGTAAGTAAGTGTATGGGGTATGGTAGTAGGTGCCAGAAGCACCGGTTTGTGTCAAAAACTGCACCGCTGCATCTCTCTCTCTCTCTCTTCTCGTCTCTCTCTCTCTCTCTCTCTCTCTCTCTCTCTCTCTTCTCTCTCTTCTCTCTCTCTCTCTGCTCTCTCTCTCTCTGCTCTACCCCCTCTCTTCCCTCACTCTTTTCTACCTCTCTCTCTCACCCCTCTCCTTTCCCTCTCTCTTCTACCGCTCTCTATTTTTCCATCTCTATCATTCTCTCTTTTCTCTCTTCTTACCCTTCCCCCCCCCCCCCTCTCTCTCTCTCTTTCTACCCCTCGTCTCTCTCTCTCTCTCTCTCTCTCTCTCTCTCTCTCTCTCTCTCTCTTCTCTCTCATCGCTCTCTCTCTCTCTCTCTCGCTTTCTACCCCTCTCTTTCCCTCACTCTCTTTCTACCTACTCTCTCTCTACCCCTTCTTTCCTCACTCTCTTCTACCGCTCTCTATTTTTCCACTCCTAAATCATCTTCTTTCTCTTTCTCTCTTTCTACCCTCCCCCCCCCCTTTCTCTCTCTCTGTCTCTCTCTTTTCTACCCCTCGTCTCTTCTCTCTCTCTCTCTCTCTCTCTCTCTCTCTCTCTCTCTCTCTCTCGCTCTCTCTCTCTCTCTCTCTCTCTCTCTCTCTCTCTCTCTCTCTCTCTTCTCTCTCTCTCTCTCTCTGTGAAGTTATGCTTTCCCTACAGAAGGCAAAGTCTTCTCCCTCTTTGAGTTTCTGTCTCCCACATGCTGGTATCAGTAGCTTTCAGTTACACAACTCCCAACCAAGCCATAATCTCTCTGTGTGTGTGTGTGTGTGGTGTGTGGGTGTGTTGTGTGTGTGTGTGTGTGTGTGTGTGTTGGTGTGTGTGTGTGTGTGTTGTGTGTGTGTGTGTGTGTGTGTGTGTGTGTGTTGTGTGTGTGTGTGGTAGTGTGTGTGACGCGTGTGTCCTATCAGCAACCAGAGTCTCAAAGTTCACCTCAGAACCTGAACACCGCCAGGTGTCCTGACCTGTTTCCCAGTAGTCACCTAACTATCATGCTGCAATCACATGCTGACACACTTTAACACACATCAACAGAACGCCAAACAGGGCCTGGCCATAAACTACGGTGTGTAATGTAGTAATAGCACAATAATAGCATATGTGTGTGTGGATGGGTTAGGGTTGGGCGGTTTTCAATACTGTTGAAACTATCTATAATTTTTTTTAAATTACATTTGAACATTTATTTGGACTTTTAAACTAAATACCAGCAGTAAACTTGTGCACTAGGTCACGCGATAAAGCAAATTGCGTTCTTAATTTGATCACCCCACTAAGTTTGGGTGATATTATGATAGTATTGTAATATCGAAGATGATTGACAGCAATCATCATTTTAGACGACATCGTGATGGGACAGAAAATTGTTTAGCCTGTTTGAACTTGACTGGCGCCGCGCAGCAGAGAATGGAGTCTCGCAGAACACAGCCGGACAGCACACATCAGGACAGTACAAAGCAGGACAGCACACAGCATGACAGCACACAGCAGGTCAGCACACAGCAGGGCAGTACACAGCAAGACAGCACACAGCAAGACAGCCCACAGCAGGGCAGTACACAGCAGGACAGCACACAAGAGAGACATCAGGGACTGTAACATACCCTGTTTCACGGAATCATGGATCTCTCCGGATATACTGTCCCTGTCCATACAGCCAGCTGGGTTCTCAGTACATTGCGTAAACAGGAATAAAGAACTCTCCGGGAAGAAAGGTAGAGGTGTATGTTTCATGATTAACTACTCATGGTGTGATTGTGATAACGTCCTTTTGTGTCCTTTTGTTAACCCGACCTAGAATACCTCACAATCAAATGCTGACCGTATTACCCCCCAAGAGAATTCTCTTCGGTTATAGTCACAGCCATGTACAGTTGAAGTCGGAAGTTTACATACACCTTAGCCAAATATATTTAAACTCAGTTCTTCACCATTCCTGACATTTAATTCTAGTAAAAATACCCTGTCTTAGGTCAGTTAGGATCACCACTTTATTTTAAGAATGTGAAATGTCAGAATAATAGTAAAGATAATTATTTATTTCCGCTTTCATTTCTTTCATCACATTCCCAGTGGGTCAGAAGTTTACATACACTCAATTAGTATTTGGTGGCATTGCCTTCAAATTGTTTAACTTGGGTCAAACGTTTCAGGTAGCCTTCCACAAGCTTCCCACAATAAGTTGGGTGAATTTTGGACCATTCCTCCTGACAGAGCTGGTGTAACTGAGTTAGGTTTGTAGGCCTCCTTGCTCGCACAAGCTTTTTCAGTTCTGCCCACAAATGTTCTATAGGATTGAGGTCAGGGCTTTGTGATGGCCACTCCAATACCTTGACTTTGTTGTCCTTAAGCCATTTTGCCACAACTTTGGAAGTATGCTTGGGGTCATTGTCCATTTGGAAGACCATTTTGCAACCAAGCTTTAACTTCCTGACTGATGTCTTAAGATGTTGCTTCAATATATCCACATACTTTGCCTACCTCATGATGCCATCTATTTTGTGAATGTGGAACGTGCACAGTCTCTCCTGCAAGCAAAAAGCAACCGTGTCTTGCTCCGACAGAGCGGCGACGAACATTGACGTGCCTGGGGTTCGCCGGAACCGGCCCGGTTGCTTCACAGTTCTATGCCGTGATACGGTTTGTTGAAGTTAGAAACGTATACACGGGGCTGTCGAGCCATTAGTGTTCCTTCCTCGGTCCTATATTTAATTTCCTTGCGGGGGCGATATCACCAATAATCACCTAATCGAAACATATATGGTTCACTGTAGAAACACGCTATTGATCCAAAGAGTGACAAAGTTCTAATGCTTTATTGTTCCAATTCTCCAATCAGACACAGAGGAGCATTTTTCGGTCCAAAAGATCTTTGGTCCGCAGTTGCAGTTGCAATGTGGCTCCCTTCTCTTTGATGACAGTGGGCCTTTCAGGTTATGTCGATATCAGGAACTTCATTTTACCCTGTTAGCGAATCATTATTGTATTACTTATTTGAGGAAGCAAACGATGTTATCCTATCGCACGCAGCACAAATATTTTCTGACGCGCACTCTCCTTTAATTAGACCAGGTCCAGATCACACTCATTGTTGGGGCTATTTCAAAATACGTGTTCTGTGAGGATTAGAGACTTTTATTTGCGGTACTTCATGGGTACAACAAGTTTTAGTCATGTTTTGAATGAAAACGCATATCATCGAATTACACTCATTAAGGGCTTTGGAGGGGATTTCTACCGTAACGTTGCGTACACTCCTTCTGTGAACGCTAGTGATGCAGACGGTTTGCGTGGTCCCAAGACATGGGTTTATACACTTGCTTACTATTGTTTTGTTATCAGATGAAAACAAATGGCAGTGACAACCCAAATTCAGCAAAGAGGCATTGGGACATCTGCTCCCAATGCGCACGATAACAGGACTTGTGGAGGCTCTCTCATACAGAACAATTAATGTCCTCCGAGTTAAACATTCTTGGGCGCTCCTCGATTTTTTCCCTTTTTGCATACAAGGGCTTTCCGAATCTCGACATGTCATGCAAAGAGGGCACTGGAGTCTGAAAAAATGGTAGTGTGGGGCGTTTCCGCGAGTCTGAAAATACATCCATGAGGGCGTTCTACTCTTACTACCTCCATACGATTTGGCTACGGAGGGCAAAGCCTAACACATAAAGATATAGATCAATTAGCGCTCTTATAAATCATAACTTGAGAGGATGGCGTTCTCAAGAAGCCATGACATCATATTTATGCTGGAATTTTAGGGATCCAAGCTGTGTTGATGAAGCGAACAGTCAAGCTTAGTGTATGGGGGCAAGGCTCCGGACTGGAGAAGAGGGCAGCTCCGGAACTGGAGGGGCAGCGTAGCGGGACTGGAGGGGCAGCTATACGGACTGGAGAGGGGCCGGATAACATTCTGGGTTGCCAAATAAACGTCGCCGGACGAGAGAGTAAGATAACCATTAAGTCACAAGAATGACTCTGGCAAGCGTCCTATGCTGACTGAAAGGATACTGGACTTCGGGGCTAGAATCTCCACAAGTAGCAATGATCGGGAAATTGATGTGGACCCGGGCTCTGAGACAGGCAGAATTGACTTGTGGTGGCCTGGCTGACTGACGGCTCTGGGAGATATCAGCTCGATTGGGCTTTCGAACGTCCGTCTGTGTTAGTCCTTACGGTCTAATGTGAGATGTCTCACTTGGCTGATGTTGACTGAGGCATCCTGACGACAGTCGTGGCTTGGACTGACCCAGAGAGACGTTCGCTAGCGCAAATTGATGTGCCTAGTGCAATTTGAGCAGCTTAGGATCCGAGGCTGAAAGAATCCACAAAGACTGAAAATTGTGATATCACGGTTACTGGAGGTATATCGCGTGGATGGCGTGGCGCCTGGACAGAGGCGGTCTGGTACGACAGAGTTGCTTCTGGGCTGATAAACTGTTAATGCGTGCGTGCTGTGCTCAACATCATCTTCAGAAGTGTCTGATATGAGAGTACACAGAGGGCTCCTGGCAGGCTCATAGTGGGTCGGATGAGACTGATCGGCTTCTGAGGGCGGCTTTCTTCCTGGCTGAGAGGCCATGGTCTTGTCGCGCTGGTGCGGATCCGTTGGACTATTGAGTCTCGAGTGAGTGCAAGGCTCTGCGTACGGCCCTGTTGCGTCGGAAGGGTCCAGTGGCTGAGCTCTGGCGGTAGCTTGCACTGAGTACTCAAGCAATTTGGGGCTTATGGCGAGAGGCTGTATTATGGTCGCCCTTGGACTGGCTGGCGAGCATCCTGCGCGGCTGTCCTGGCTCGCTGGCGGCGTCTGGCGGGCTTGCTCCCTGGCTGGCGGGCGGGCTCCTAAACATTAGACAGGGGTCTGCAGCATGGCGAAAATGGATGGCAAACACAGCTTCGCATTAAGTCTTTGGATAAAGACTAATAAGAGCATTCATTTCTTTCATCTACGAAATCATGTAGCCTCAGGCCCATCACACCAACAACTCACCCATATACACAAGGAACGGGAATGTGGAGGGACGAATACATGTCATAAGAGAGAGATACGGAAGCCGCCAGAGCGCGCCCGCCAGCTCCACCCGCAGCAGTCCGGTAAGGTGGGCTCCGAACCGTAGATATAAGGCCGGCCCAGCCATTGTCAGCGCACGAGAGAGTCCCCACTCACGTCTCAGACTCAGAAACTCAACCAAAAACGGGGAAGATAAGGCACAGTAATTTTTACAACCAATCGAAGCTTCTGTGATATCGGGAGGAAAGGGAAGGACAGATTGGGTGATGTACTAGAATCCAGGTTAAGAGACCTCCTGGCCACATGTCATCTTAGGCATCTTTCAACGTTGACAAACCAAGCTCGACTGCATACACCGGGTTAACCATATAGCAGTCTCCAGTTTACTACAGCAGAGTAGACTTGCTTCTAAGCCAGAGACGTTCTGAGAATCGATGGAAAGAAATATGTAGGCACTAATTAACCAGCAATGTTTAACTTTTTTATGTTGGAGAGGGGACTACCTGGCAGTTCAATTGAAAAACCTCGATCGATATTTGGTTTTGCATTCAGCACGAGGAGGCTTTCACGACCACACCAGGAGCCAGCCATGAGGATATGAGTGGCAACAGGGGTTAAGCCACTATGATTTATGGGTGCTTTAGCAGTATTTTTGCGCGGCAGAAATACCGACGTTCTCGTGCATATCGGAACATCATTCTGTAGCTGCAGGTACGCTTTTATCGTTCTTCTAGCTCACGCCGAAACAGAATGGGGAACCTGAACACTTTACAATGGTTTGTCGTAGTATATTTTTGTGGTTTCAGTATACGTGATGCGACCTTGCTCAGCCCCCTTAATGTTATTCAGTCCGTAAGCCAGAGCGTACCTAACCTCCTAACCTTGCTGCTGAGTAGTCTCGATAAGCGCGTCAGTTCTCAGAATTGGTGTGTCTTTCATTCCTTTCAAAACAGGTTAAATTTATATATTAATTAAGTTGGTCTTTCATGCTTCCCATACTATTGCGGGCGGTAAATGAAGCAGATGCCTTGACATAACACTATATGGTGAGCCAGTAAAGAGCCTAGGTCAGTAAGATGGTACAGGCGGCTTTCAATTCGTCGTTCATCTGAAGACTTGAGGTTATGGGGTCCCTAGGAATGAGAAGCTACGCCAGAATGCTATAAAGGGCTACCGGGTCAGTTCCGACGCTCCCGAGGCGATCTGGGGGCCGGTAGTCACTCTGCCTCTTTCCGATCTACCAAGCCAGCGTGAGGTTATTTGGGCCACGATCTGGCGTAGCTAGTTTAACATAGATCAATCAAACAAGGATGCTGTGGGCATCCCCTCCCGTTCCAGATAATAGTCTAGTTGGGTCACAATGAAAGCAAGATTCTTAAAAAAATAAAAGCTCCAAGCGAAGCCAGCTAGTTGACAGGTCCTCGCCTAGTAGGGCTTTTACATGCGCACGTTCGCAAGAGCCTAAGCAAAAGGTTGTTTTTTTATACGAGGAGAGGGACCAGGATCTGCCGAGAAGGCGGCTCCAACGAGCCGGGAGCAGGGCACAGGGTGAGTTGTATTCGTGCAAGAGATATCAAAGCTGTAGTCAGGGGGTTCCCACACAGACTCTTTCCTTGAGGAAGCTGGCCACGAAACTAGCGTCAGGATCAGTGGCCATCCTTTGAGGGATGAGTATCTGAAAGACCAAGTATTCGACGAGAACGCCGTCCAGTCAGGGCTCCGCAAGCTGCATTGTGTACAAAGCTGGCGAAGGGTAGCCTACCCAATGAAGGTCGTTGATGCGAAGTTGCTTTTTCCGACTGACTAACTGGGGCCAACTCAGAAAAAGGTATGTGATGTTCAAACATGCATTATGTGCAGTTGATCAGTGATAATTGTTAGGTTTAGAATATTTCCAGAGCTCTAAAGAAAGCCAGGGGGCCGAGTTCCCGATTGGATGACGTTTCAAACGATTTTACATCAGGTCCGGAGGGCTCGTTTCTGTTTCCCTGAGTTCCCAGATTTGTTTTAAGCGGCAGTTCAATGAAATGGAAGTCGAAGGCCTTTCCGAGATCCGGATGTAGATGGGTATCCAGTTGTTTTGAAAGCGGCATTTAACTGCTTAGAGGAGACAAGCAGGGGTGATTAACCTTGAATTGCTTCGGCTCCTGCTCACAGGGAGGATGTTTGTTTTGGAGGATGTCTATTTTGATAAGACGAAACATGGGGAATGGAGACACTAGAATGGAGTATGATGGTGACTGCCATCGTCAGTGATATTGGAAGAAAGTGTAAGTCACGTGTGTGAAATGACATTCTGTTCTAAATGAAGTGTCCAAACGGAAGCAGCATCCAAATTAACATTTGTTGTTAATTAAAAACAGTTTAAACAGGTATTTAGCCGATCGTAGCGGAGACTGTAAAACAATGAGACTATCAGGCTGGTGAATGTGAACATTTAAGCAGTGTCTCTTTAGCCTATAACCGTTAGCTTTTTCCTGCTAGGGGCTACCGATTTTTGTTATTGTGATGCCACAATCAGACTGGAAGTGTCCTCCCCTAATGGATGTCTGTTTTTGCCCATTGAGACAGCAAAATACTGATGATGAGGTGACACCAATGTTGTGTTCACCTATTCCCGAGGGCTTCTTTACTTTGTTAACTGAGATGACCTGTTGCATGCTGTTTGTGTACTTGTTTGTGACCCACTCAAAGCATCAGCCGCTGTGTGTTGGTAAGTAGAAGAAAAACTGAGTAGTAGCAGTTACAACAAATAAATAATCTATATTTAAGTGGAGCTGGGGAAATTTTTTAGAAGAAGGGGGTGGACTCTTTGAGTCTTCCCTCTTTTCCCTGCAGTGTGTTCTGCAGTTCTGGTATATGTGAAATTGAAAACAACAATAGCACATAGAGAAGCTAAAAGGCGACTTTGGGATTGGCTTGGTTGTTCATCTGGATGCAGTTCCAGCCCTCTGGTTTAGGGGGCTATTGGGTGGATCTTGGTTAAGTGGCATTATCATGCATCCTCTTATTCGATTCTGATTTAAACAAATGCAATTATGTGAGCTAAACCCAGGAAGTCGAACCTGGGGATTCTATGTCATGTCGGCAAGATGAGATTAACCTGAAGGCATCCACCTTGTTTTGCTTCATTTAATCGTGCCGTGTTGCGATAATCCTTAACTTATCTGGAATCTCTCTTGGTTGGGTGCTTTGTTTGCTAGCTTTTCAAGATTAATCGGAGAGTAAGAATGTTCACTTGTCTGTTCGTTTTTGCCCTGTTTCTCAGCAGATGCTCAGAGTTTACAACTGTTCCCTTCTTGTGGGTGGAACACCTCTCCCCCTCTGCCCAGTTCTGGAGTGGAGGAATAGGCCTGTAATTGAGCTGAATTGAGCGGCCTCTTTTCCAATAGAGGCCTCTGGCAGTAGGTGGAACTCAGAAAAGCTCCCCAACAGAGAAAACCTGAACGTTATGTGCACATCGAAGGCACACGGGATTCCAGGGGTCTGGCACTCTTCCTGCTCCACCCCATCTTGTGATGGAATGTCTTGGTAAGCCCTCGGTACGCTCAGCCAGGCGCGCTACCCCAGGCCTGTCGCGCGCCCCCTCCGCACAACGATCCTCTCCGTCCTACCAGCCACCACGAGCCTTGGTCGGGGTCCCTACAAGTCTCCTGTCCCGCACCAGGATGCTCTCTGCAACCTGGCCGTTCTCACACGCAGTCACTTTGTCCCTTAGAAACGTCTCGTCCATAGACTCAGGGTCAGACCCCTCTGAGGTGGTGACGGGACGAGACGCTCCTTCCAATGTTCCCGTAATCCGTAGCGCAGACAAAGCTGCTTAACTGTTGTGTGCTGTGGGTGTGTGTGTGTGTGTGGTGTGGTGTGTGATGTTTGTGTGTGTGTGTGGGTGTGTGCTGAACCTCATACTCACCACTTCGACGGACACGATTACTATATCAATTCTGCATAGAGAAATGCACAATTGGCTCTTACATTGTGTGGTCACAGATATTCAACAGTATTTCACTGTTCTATTCACTAGATCAGTCAAGTTTTAATAGTTTAGGTATCTGGTACCGATCTCATATTTCTGTAAAAGATTTAAAAAATTGTATGTTTGGTGTGTGATACTAGAGGCACAACTTTAGATTCAAATTCATGTTTATGATCATTTTATTTATTGTTTAATGTAATACATAGTACGTCTGGTTTATCATTTCTGGTGCATAGTTTCCAAGCCCCGTTTAATGATATACCACTGGATTTTCCCAATTACCCAATGGGAGAAAGATTACATAAAATAATTTTCAAACTCTCACATTCTATTTTCCATACTTCGCAAGTATGCATTAATTTTTCTTGAAGTATACCACATCATACAGACGATCTGTTTAAAATCATAATGAATAATGACTATTATTAACCAGAGCTAGATGCTTTTGACTTTGGTTGATAAGCTCGCATACCTCTGTGGTTTTGGGCATCAGAGCTCAGGTGCCATTTCCATCACTGGACAGGCTGAAGAGCATTCGGAATGCATAAGTAAGTGTGGATTTTGAAATGAGGAGGGATCATGGATTGTTTTCAGTATCTCACTGGGAGGGAAAAACACAAAACCCACGTGAAATTTTAAACCAGGTGACTGTGCTGTAGAGATTTTACTTGCATGTGGATAAAATATTCCAGGTAACATATAAGTAGACGTGGATTTGGAAATGATGGAAGTTATTCAGGAGTTGTTGTCGACAGTTATAATGACCCTAGTGGATTATTTTCGGGATTTCTGAATTCCTTAAGTGTGGTTATATCTTAAATCATCATATGGAGAAAGTGACCGTATCGAAGGATTCCATATCCACGACTACCGATTTAAAACAATGTGCCTTGTTTTTGTATGATAGACTATATCTTATATTTGGACTTCGAAATATTTTACTGAGAGAGAGTGTGTGACAATTTTCCGCAAACTTAAATCAATCAAAGTTGCTATGTTTACAAAGCTGAGTTTTTTCAGTAACCACGACCCACAATTAGAATACCCTCTTAAATTATTACCATGGCTTCATTGGGACGACGATCGGATGAAATTGCACATTTGCACACAGATTGAAATTGTGCTTTATATCATACCCAACAATTGTTATTGTATCCATTTGGAACCACTCTGCAGAATAAATGTTGATATTGGTAATTCAGGCGTAGATTTAATAAAATTATGTGTTATTTTGAAATAATGCAGTAAATACTTTCCAACCAAAAGCAGCATTGGACGTGCAGTAGTAAATTTGTACAGTATCATTATTATCCAGTCATTGTGCAATAACCAGGCATTTGGGTTTTTACAGTAATTTGGGTATGCTCAGCTCTTGTTTGTTGTAAAGTGTATATAACATGGCTTTATTAATGGGCCATCTATTATTTTTTTTTGCCCCCCCCCCCCCTTTAATACATAGCAGTTCTTTCCACTTTAAACATTAACAGTGATAAATCAACGGTATGCCAGTCTTGGAGGATGACGGGTCCTGTGCATGTACTGCTTGATATTGAACTGTAAAATATGTGTGTTGAATGAATAGCACTTTCATTTCAAGATTCACATTGTATGTTTTAATGTTAATTGCATCATTAAAGAGACTCAGGAACCAGAACACTCGAGTGAGAGACGTCCATTCGTGGCAGAGATGACAAGAGAGCGGCCTTTCGGAGGATTTATTCTCTGTTCAACTGGTGGGACTTTTGAAACTTAGGCCCTCTAACTGTATGAGATTGATGAGACATTGCGACGAGACCTATGCACTTTGACCGATAAGCAAGTAGTAGTCAATTATTTACTAACAAAAACATATCGCAACTGCAAAATTAAGTGGAGTTTTGCTACTGGGAGTCTGTTATGTGTAATATCTCTCTAGTCCACTAGAGCCAACAAGACAGTAAATTTGCTTCATTAATGGTTAGGAGAGTTGATGGATACAGTTCAAAAGGGAGTGTCACGACACTACACGGCACACCTGTTCACATCTAAGATCGGCATGGGATGACAAGATTGCACATATTGATAGCGCAGGTACCATTATGGTTTGAAACCATTTCTGAACATAAATATAAAATAACATCTAGCAGTTTAAAGATTTTTGGACAGACAGCCACTACTCATGTCAAAGGGTTTTCTTTGATGTGGTACTAGATTTTCTACATTATAGAATAATAGTGAAGAACATCAAAGACTTATGAAATAACACAGTTATGGAACATGAAAGGTAACAACATACAAGCTGTTTAACGATCACAATCACATATGATATATTTTCTAGGTCTGAGACTTCTTTAAAAGTAGCACACCGGGTTTGCCTTGATGACAGCTTTGCACACTCTTGGCATTCCGCAACTGCAGCTTTCACCTGAATGCTTTCAACAGTCATTGAAGGAGTTTCCACAGTAGTGCTTGAGCATCCTTGGTTGGCTGCTTTTCCTGTCACTCTGCAGTCCAATCATGTTCTAGAGCCATCCAATTGGGTATGAAGGTCGAGTAATTGTGGAGGGTCAGGGATTATCTGAATTCGCCGCATCACTCTTCCTTCTTGGGTCTAAAGATTGCCTTACATACAGCCTGAAGGTGTGTTAGGTCATATGTCTGTTAAAGAAACAAATTATAGTCCCACTCAAGGCACAAACTAGGATGGGATGGCATATGTGGGAGGAATGCTGTGGTAGCCCTGCTAGTTAAGCTGTTCATCTGAATTCTACAATAAATGTCACAGACAGTGTCACCCAGCAAAGCACAGTG